>NW_016163154.1:0-35626 GCF_001687245.7 Rhagoletis zephyria | reverse complement strand
ATAAAAAGTGTTACACCATGTTACAGTTTTGCTCGTCACTGTATATACTTTGAATATATTGAGTGATAGGACGTAATAGTAACCACTCGGCTAGCTTTTTCTTTTTGTTTTATTTTAGATATGTTTTTGTAGAGAAATATTGAAAAATATTCTTACCACATTTGCCATTTGTTTCAAAAGCGTAAACACTGCACCTTCATCGCCCCTTTTTATCGTAAAAATTGACTTCCAAAAATCCGAGAAAGTATTTTAATCCACAAATTTCAATCTGAAATTTCGCAAAAAACTGTTATTTGTAGTAGGAGGTAATTAAAAAAAAAAAAAAAAAAAAACTGTAAGCTTGTCTAAAAACTGTAATTTATAGTTAGAACTGTGAATTTGTCAATATTGCTAGTAGTGTATAGTCGTTGGCATCATATACCGTACATTATACTAAAATTAACCTGTTGTTCCTTATTGTTATTACATATAAATATGTATAGTATGTTTAAAATCAAAATATTTTAAGTAAATGTACACTATAAAATTGTCTTCTATATTCCAGAGCTACTTTGTTACTGACTATGATCCTACAATTGAAGACTCCTACACCAAACAGTGTGTCATCGACGATGTGCCAGCAAAGTTAGACAGTGAGTATCTTCAAATTAATACCTAAAAAGACACTCTTGCAATAACACTCTTTCGCTTCTGCCACAGTTTTGGACACTGCCGGCCAGGAAGAATTCAGCGCCATGCGTGAACAGTATATGCGCTCTGGGGAAGGGTTTCTGCTGGTTTTTGCCCTAAACGACCATTCCAGTTTCGATGAAATACCAAAATTCCAAAAACAAATACTACGAGTAAAGGATCGCGATGAATTTCCAATGCTAATGGTTGGCAACAAATGCGATTTGGAGCAACAGCGTCAAGTTTCGCTAGATGAAGCACAAACCATTAGCAGAAATCTCTTGATACCATATATTGAGTGCAGCGCCAAGTTGCGGGTGAATGTCGATCAAGCCTTTCATGAGCTTGTACGAATTGTGCGAAAATTCCAATTGGCTGAACGCCCCTTCTTGGAGGAGAGCTACAATAGGAAGAGCAAGCGGAAATGTTGCGTGTTGTAATAGCAAAAAAAAAAAACACACGTTAGGAAAAAGTAGAAAAACAAATACAGAATGACGCAGAGAGAGCAAAAAAAAGGAAATTCAATGTTGAAAAATTTAAATTTTATAATGGATGTTGATCAAGAACAAAAGCTGCCAATGAACCAAACAACAAAAATATATAGACATATTTCGAAAATAGCACAAGGAAAGCATGAATCTATGTCAGTTGTTTGCATACAAGCAGTCGCATACAACTTAGACAAACAGAGGCACAAGTGCAATAAAAGAAAAAAATAGAAAAAAAGTTGAGAAAAAGCACTTCAAATCCGGTTGTACACGTATGCAACTCATATGAATTCATAAGAAATATAGTGCAACGCTACAACAACAATTGTACAAATACGAAATTCTAATGAAAGCCACCAGAGTCCATAATATTTACACACCAGCGATCAGCATAGTATGTTAATGTTCTTCCTCAAAAAACCAACGAAAATATCGAATACCACCAAAAAAATTCAATTTCTTGTTTGTATTAATCAAAATAATAAGTCATTCGAAAAGTTGTTAACCAAATTTGTGCTGAATGCAAAAAAATGCGAAGGCTTCAAAAACACCAATTAAATAAATTTACATACATGTATATATGTACATACATATGTATATATGTATGTATGTATGTACATTTATATAAAAAAAATGTTTGTGAATTTTATAAACTAATTACATCGTCAAGCGATTTAACTGTCTTAACTATTAAGTGTGTGAATTTTGTATTTTATATTAAAAAACAATAGCTTATAATTTTAAGTGATAAAATTGCATAGCGAAAAAGTTTACGAATATGCCAAAAGAGATTTGTATTTTTATGCTTACTATTGAAGAACCATTTTTTGCTAATTATTGTCAAAAAAAGTATAATAATTAAAATATTTAAAAATTGTATCATTGTTATTCGAAAAACAAAACAAAAAAAAAAATTAATGACCAAGTAATTAGAAGAAAAGTTGGAACTAACAGTGAAATTAAACGAATAAATTTCGAGTGCCTACGTTTATATGTATGTTTGTATGTACACTTGTGTGTGTCGATAAGTCAAAATGTCGCCACTCATATGAGTTTGTTAAAACTGCTGCGCAATCTTGATACTATACATAATTCACGCTAACTACGCTTAATTAGCACAAAAATATAATTCTTATTATTTAAGCACACTTGACAGCAATTTTATTTTGTTAAATTAAGAATCTTGAAAGCACACACATTCTCAGCTGATCACCTTTTGCAGTTAATCTTCTCACGTTGTATTTAAATTAGTAAGTACCTATTTTTAAACAAACTCACTGACGTGTTTGCATATCCAAATCGCACATTTTTTTTTTATAAAAAAAGCAATTCACAAACAAATTGCGTGCACAAGCATCCCAAGGATTGCATATAATATAGCCATAAGTATATGTTTGCCTGCATGTGCAGTATATATTTTATGTTGTCATTTATTATTTTATACATTATATAATACATAGCTACATATGTATGTATTCTGTAAGCGCTAAACACTTTTACGGAATGAAAAAATGTATTTAAATTCAATCAGTATGCTTTATTCGCAGCAGTTATAACTATAGCACATACACCATACATACATATATTGTACGTATAATACTAATATTGTATTTTAAAATATTTTAGTGTTATATATTTACATACATACATATTCATGTAAAAGAAAAAAGTAAAGTTTATTAAAAAATAAAGTCTAATTTTATAAAATGAAAAATTAAGGCACCTTCTATGGTATTTAAATGTTTTTAGTATGATTCGGGAATAAAAATATTTCATGCTTATACACTATTTTTTTAGAACTCTATAAAAATTAGCAAAGTGATCGAAATTGACCAAATTATATTGAAAGGAAAACTGCACAAAGGGCTTCTCTCGGCTGTGGGAGAACCCGTTGTTGTAGCGGTTGTAGCCCCGCCTAAAACGGTAAGTCCATCAATCGTTGGCGTCAAGCTCAACTAACTGTTGGCCCAGGAAACGTGCTGTTTCGACGTAGTTCGTAGAGATGCCTTTTGCGTGCCTATTTGGAGGTTCCGACTCTAGCAAGTGCCTGTTCGGGTGCTCGCGTCTGTTGCAACTTACTAAGAATTGCATCATGCGCATGTAGTCACTATGCAAGTGATGTTCTGGCGACATCAGAAGTCATCCCATAGCTGTTCGGATTGCTAAATGGTAGCAGGTGTATAGCATCGTCGCATCCTACGTTCCTCCGGCGACCACACGTCGTCGCGTCCATTTCGTTGGGGAGAGCGCAGCGAAGAAACAAGAAATTTCGGAGAAGTAGCCGTTTACTTTCGAGCAGGGGGCATCAATTCAATTGCCGGACGCCAATATCGAACAATCCTCAGCATGTGAGATCGGGGAAACTTGCGCTTTACGGCATCAGCATGCAAATTCTGTCGATACCACTGGCTTTGGCAGCTTCTGACATCACTGCCGGCTACAATAGCTCGCGCATCTCTTCGGGACCGACGAGGCGTGACCATCAAATGAATCACTCACACACCCTAATGTGGAGATATGCGGAATCGACCTGGTGTAGGTGGTCATGCTCGTTTGAAAGACTACGATAAAGCGAGCCGCTCCAGCTGTGACTACCTTGCGGAACTGACGTTTATGACCCTAATATTAACAGAAGAATTGCCCAAGGATGATTGTAATTTCGCGTCCGCGTAGGAAAGTGTCGATCCGACAACCGACCCAGTAGAGAAATCAATGTCTATTTGAACCACAGCCATCGAGCTGTATCCTTAAGCTGCCTTTATACGGGTCGATTTCTGTCGACTGAAAAATCGACTGAGAAATCGACCAGCCAAGAAACTTATATTATCCGGTTGAATTCCTATTTATACTGGTCCATTTTTATTGAACGACAAAAGGAAGCTTTAGAGTGTTATGAAAAGTGGAACGAGGTCTAAAAAGTCAAGTACCGTTTTGATCTTACTAACCAAGTAAGCAAACTAAGAAATGTATAGGTCCAGCTGTCTTTTGACAGTTGCCTTCCTCCGAACAAAACAGGCCAGAAGATGGATGGAATGAATGCTACTCTGAATTAGTGCTAGAAGGACTCTAACTAGTAAACCAATCTTGTTTCGACGAAGAATATGGGAAATGCACTTGAAGCAAGTATTTTAGAATCTCACAGTTAGTAAATGTGCCATCTTGCCTTCTTGGGAGTAAGGCTCTATCGATAGAATTTTATGAAGATGGGGAAGCCTCAGGAAGAGACCTCATAGAGTCAGATTGAATCATCTAATAAGTTTATTGTAGCCCTTGGTGGTAGCCATGTACTTGTCGCAGTGAATGTAACGAAGGATCTCTGTATTACAAATTACATATGTATATAAATCGCTTCAATTCAAACCTTCCCTCAATGAATCTAGATTCCCTACTATCAAATGCATTTCTATTAAAGGCTGTTGAGAAGCTTTCTGATAAGTTTGTGCTTTGCATCCGGTTCCATCTCCCACCACAGAAAATTACGTTTCATCAAAGAGGAACAAGAACTGTGCTGTCATGAGTCATGAGGGGATTCCAGCAGGGCTTCGTTGAGCAGATTCGATGTTACCTTTATTTCATTTTATATAGTTCAGTGAAGTTGAGTTCTCACATTCCTAAGATTTTTTAAAAGGTCTCACTTTGACTTTCCGGGCAGAGCTCACGTCCCATTTGAACTCGAACCTTATATTTTGGTAGCCGGATACTACTTCAGCTGAAACACGACAAACCCAAGTAAATACAGAAATTGGCTTGCTACAGAGACCTCTTCCCTTAAAGCGCTGCTGAGGCTTCAGCTGGTCTACCAACTCCGCATTACCTATAAGTGGTCTGCGATTCTGTTCCTCATCATTACCGTCATATATACGTGGTAAGACCATTTGAGCCAGCTTACCCATTCGTCAGCCTGAGCGAGATATTTCAGCCAGCGGTTAAGATCGGTTTCTAGGCCGCAATTGTAGACAGAATTTTCTTCCATTTAAGAATTCGAACAGACGACAGATGTAGCAGAAAGTTGACTCTGAGCTACAGGTTTTTGCTCTTGAACAGTCGCTTGCGTACATAAGAATGGAGAATGTCGCAAAAGTGTTCTTAGCAAATTCCAAATACAAATAATAAAGATGCGTAGAAGTCCTCGGATCTTTCTTTAGTGGAAATCTTATCAAGCACATCTCCGAGCAGCCAAGATGCGTCTATTTAAGAAAACGTCTATACATAGTAATTGGATCTGTCTTGAAATTAAATTAATTCGCTGTCTATAATAGCTTTCCAACTGTAGCGAACGAACCTTTTAAAGGACTTTTTAAAGCAACTCTCCTCTAGAAAGAATAGTTTTCACACGTCACCACCTCGCAAGATTACATTAAAAAAAAAAACAGAAATAAGAATGGAATACATACATATATATGTAATTATATAAGCCACCCATTTTCTGCTATTTTTAATCGAACTCGATTGCGTCATACGTACATTATTATCAAGGAAGCCAAATAAGTATGCGGCTAATTGAATAGCTAGACTACCCGTATCACCACTTAAATGCAAGAAGGATATCGGCGGCTGTATGTTGCTTGTTTCTTATAAAAACCGAGATAAAACCCAGATGAACAAGCATCACTCAGCACAGTTCCGAAGATGTTCTCAACGCGCACACAACTTTTTGCAGCTCTATGCTTGCTAGTCTTGGCTGTAGCCCACTGTCAGGTGCTTTGATTGATTGACGAAATACGTCGCTTGGAATGTCAAGTAATAGAGTTGTTATATTTTTGCAGCTAACCTTCTCACCGGATTGGGGTAAACGTTCAGTGGGCGGCAGTGGTGGTAGTGTGGGTAGCGGCGCGGCTGGCTTCTTCGATGCGCAGCCTAGTGGAAATTGTAAGACTTCGAATGAGATGCTGTTGGAGANTTTGCAGCTAACCTTCTCACCGGATTGGGGTAAACGTTCAGTGGGCGGCAGTGGTGGTAGTGTGGGTAGCGGCGCGGCTGGCTTCTTCGATGCGCAGCCTAGTGGAAATTGTAAGACTTCGAATGAGATGCTGTTGGAGATATTTCGCTTTGTGCAGGTACGACAGGTGGGGCGTATGAGTAACTAAGTATTTTTTTTTTTAAGAAATGTGCATGGAAATACATATGTACAATTTGTGAAATTTATTGCTAACATATTTTTTTTTGTATGTACATATATGTAATTCACAGGCAGAGGCGCAACTCTTTCTTGACTGCAAGCATCGAGAATAGGCGCTGTGCTTTAGTTTGACAGCATAAGTCAGCGCCTTAATAATTATCTATGTATATTCCATATTGAATATTTGATCAATCGTTAATTTGGGGTAGTCGGCATTAGTTTTAGATGTATTTTTGTTTATAAAGCGTTTAAAATGCTATATAATTCTAACAAAAAAAAAGAAGATTTAAATAAGTAATATCAATAAATGTATACTTCTGAAGAGATTAAAAATCAGTACTACCAATAAAATATTCATGTATGCATGTCAATAGAAATTTACGAGTAAGCTTTTTTCTTTCGAATTCCTTAGCATACAAAAAGCCTATTTTTCAGCTAAGACATGACAAACATTTTCACTCAAACTGTATTCGTTGAAGGAATACTATAGAAGAGAGAGAGAAAAGTGCGTCCCAAGTAGCTTGAACCTTAGGATCGCAATTGCAGGACACAAGAGCAGCAGGTGTTGCGCTGACCTCATCTCCGTAAGGGTCATCGATGATAGAACTCCCACCAATAGCGAGAGGTATGACTTGCTAAGTCTCTCCCTAAAAGGTGTCACACTGGAGAGGAACCAATACGAAGCAAAAAAGGGTAAATGTAGCAAAGATGTTAATCTCCACTCTGTAGGTTGGTTTACTTCTAAACCACGCGAACTCGATAGTGCGGATGACTTGAAGAATTGCAAGGGTATAGTTTATTCTCAAGGCAGAAATAACTCACATCTAAGTACATATCTCCAAAGGATTTCAGATCAATCAGACTATTTTCCTTGCTATTGAAGTCTCTTTAGGGAATAATGGACCTGCATACAAGAAAAAGGATTCATCGGCCGTAAAGCTGCCTTGCATACAATTGTTAAAGTTATTTAGGAGTATTTTAAGAACAAAAACTTCGTACTTGGTAACTTCTTTGTGGGTGCTTTTAATACTGTGCTACCGAAGGCGTCGAGAAGAACGTATTTAGGCTTATTTTCCGCATGCTCCCCGCTAGAATGTAGAAACGATGCTTCTGATACCGCAGTCCGCCCGACACCAGGTTAAGAAGCACTGGTTTCTCCTTCAACTTAGAAACTTTGATTTCATACCTGAAAAGAAAAACTTATCGATGGTACCGAGGCTGGCTCCGAAGGGTTTCTTTTCTTCGCACATCCCTCTAAGGGTGAATTGTAGCGTGCTAGCCGCTGTATTAGAGGTCCAATTCACTTTTCCACCGATGGGTCGAAGTGGGACGGCAGAGTTGGAGGTGGTGTGGTTTGTCAGGAACTCTCTGTAGATCTCGTCTTTAGGATACGCACCAGTGTAATACCGGTAAGAATGGTAAATACCTATTTTCTATAGCCAGACAGAAATCAAGACCCTGGAATCGCTCTTAGTACGCTCGAAATTGGCCGGGGAGTGTCTTATCCCTCTCTTACTAACCTCATATCTCTATAGATTTCCACCTTTTGGTGGTCATCTGTCCATAGCTATCTCGGTTAGTCTTACGGGATCTGGGATCACATCTTTACATTCGGCTTTCTCAGCTTGGCCGGTGATCCTTGACATTGCCGAATACGACGTCGACGGTTCATCGTATCTACTTTTGTCTTGCCTTTCGGTACTGTGTACCGGTTTATCGCTGTATGCGGAGTTTTTCTGCCATTTGATAGCCGGCCTGTCGTTTTCCGCAGAGTGCTGTCTTTTGAACTCGCCGGATTATTCCCGTTTTGTATTGCGATAGAGCCTTCATCCACTCTTTATTTCGCCGCTTCCGCGTCTTTGCTAGCGTTTGATAAATGCTTCCTTTCTCTGGACTCTGCAGGACTCACGGAAAGCACGCTGCTCTCGTCACTGTCGGAGTCGTTGATCACTTTTCTCTCTAGCGAGCGATTTCCTACCTTCTTCTCCTCCTCCTTGTTTGTTTTTCCTTTATTTTTATTGTTGTTCATCTTGGTCGTACGACAACCTGTCGACGAGGCGGGCAGAGTGGTCAAAATATATTGTACGTTACGTCCCGATGAGGCCCGTTGTCAGAAAGGCTTCGTAAGTGACTGAGCTATTTTGGGGCCACCAGCCTGGCCAATCATCAGCACGGAAGCGCATCACGCCCTGATCATAACCTTAATATATTTAGAAAAGCTATTAAGGAGCTTAAGCACACAGCACTGACCTCTGATCTTAGTCGGATACCGTTCTGGCATCGCACAGGCTCACCCTGTAGTACCAATTTCCAGTCGGAACCCTCGCGGGGGTTTCAGTTGAGGATTTTCAGCAACCTGTTTTCTAACGGGGAGGGCATGGAAGTTTTAGTAGCCGCCTGTGGACTGCTCCTGGACAGATGCGCTTAAATTTGAATTATCGAGCGCTGGGATAAACCCCCCACATTTAAAGTTCTTCTGGCGGGTATTCGACAAGTTCATATGGATTGCCTGCAAATATATGTAATGTCTCGGCGAGATCCTCACGTGGCAGCCTCCTAACCTAACTTAATCTGCCTCGGAGTACCTATATCGATGAAGAGATATGTATACTCAATGTAAGTCTCGCTAAGACTGAAATTACGCTTTCGCAGCACACTCTAGGTAGAGTTGGCTTGGTTTTCGCTACCGAGTTAAAGTAGCTTGGATTATGCTAATCTCCACATCCGCTTTTTTAGTTTTCTAGACTTAAAGCCTATCGCCATATTTAAAGATGGCTAAAAGCTTGACAGCAGAATTTATCTACCTCATTTTTCTCCGAATTTTTGGAAATTGGAAGAGCGCGCTGTATCTATCATCAGCAGAATATAGTATAACGACATCTGGCCAACGCCATGGTAAACCACAAATACGTTGAAGCCAAGGTTCGCTTAAAGGCGGTAGTGATTACCTGGCACACCAGATTGCCCACAAAAACTAGGCTGGCAGTACTTTCAAGAAAGGAAAGTTTTCTGTGTGCAGTCAACGGTACAGGTGCTATACCAGACCCCCGGCTGGTCTAGAGCGATCTGTTTGCGGTGCTTCTAGATGCGACTTCTAACAACGTGAAGCCGGCCTTGGAGAAGTGGTGAGAGAAAGAGACACAGTTGCCTCAGCTGGTCATTGATCTCGCTAGTTTAAGGGTTGAAAAAAGTTAAAAACAAAAAAAATGATTATGGGTTTTAACCGCCAAACAAAAAGGACATACATACATACATACATACATACATATGTATTTTGTATATAATTTTGTGAACTTCAAATTCTATCAAGTATCGTCGCATTTTAGCCTTCGGTTTGAACTGTTTTTTATTTAGAATTATATGTGTGCTTCTACCTTTTTTGGTCACCGTAGCACGAATTAATTGTTTTTTTTTTATAGTTAATTCCAATCGTTCCATAAACAATGCTACACAAAATATGTACATACCCTGCAGGGAGTGACGTTAGCTTATACCTAACTTTAGTCTGTTTACGCGAACACTAGTGCTAACTATTAACTGTGTATTTTGTTCGAAAAAAGCTAACTACTTTTGTGGGGCGATGGCCGCAAAAAAGTCAGACCTGGATACCTCTGCATTACATGTCAACTAACTTGTAACTAACTACTTTTGGACATAAAATATCAATAAGAAAAACAAAATATTTTTTTGTTTTTTTACTTTTTTATTTACTTATTTATTTACTTTATTTTATTACATTTCATATTTGTTTACATATTCTGCTCTGGGTGGCCCCATATTCGAACACCGTCAGACATAACTTCAAAATGATAGTATAAAATTTCGATCTTCCTTTTATTTGTCCTGAATATGAAAAAGAATCTGCGAAGTTCAGAAAAAAAGTGTATTGAAAGTAATTTTTGTATGAGGATATTTAATAGAAACTTGTAAAGAAAACCAACTCCCGATTGCGTCTGCATGACTCCTGCACGACTTTACAATTCACTTTAAGTTGGTTTAGTCATTAGCTAATTAAAAGTGAGGTATTAAGCGAAATCTCGCCAAAAAGCTAACTATAAGTTGGTTAGTTTTAACAATTGATAATTTTTCACTGCAGGGTACATATGTATGTATGAAATGCACGCCTACATGTGTTCATATTCAGTTATTACAAATTATACGAGCATTACCTTAATCAAATGCGCACTTATTCACATTTTTTTCATTATTCATTATCCGGCTGTTAACTTTTTTCTAGCTCGAATTTAAGTGGTCTGTGTTGTTTGGGGGTTTAAATACTTTTAAATGTTTAAAAATTCAGTTTGCATCGGTCGATGATAACACTTACAACAAGACAGTTTGATTGATTGGACCAAACTCGTACGTTTTCTCTAATAAAATCTATATTTACAATATTATTCATAAATGCTACGGAAAGTGTGTAGTTTCACTGTAAAATGGAGTACTTCCTTCTTAATTGCTTGGCTTTTCAGTTTGGTGCAAATTAGTGAAAGTAAGTGAAAATGTTAAAAAGTTTTTGTCGAAAAAAAAAATGTTCAAAGAGGAAACGCAACTTAGTTGTTTTAAATAAATGAAACAAAAATTAAGAAACGAGAATTATAAGTTTCTAAAGAGAGTGAAAATACCTCAGCTTATAATGCAATATACAACACCAGTCGGGATTGTCACAAAACGGCGTTGAACTATCGAAATGTAGTAATACTGATCACAAGGAAGTAGTGTCAGTTACTGCCAAAATTCGGACGCTTTTCTAGTTCCTTCTTATGGTGCCGGCAACTTTTTGTCTTCGTTTTAGTCGCTGTCTTCATATACAGTATCAGGTTGACCGAGCTTTGCCCGGAGCGCATATATATATACAAAAAATGGGTTTCGATATATATAAAATTTATGTGAAAATGTGTATGTGAAAAAAATTTTCCAGAAATTAAAATTAATTAATAATTAATTAACTAATTAAAATTCTATTTTTTTTTTATAGATAAATAATTTTGATGTGTGTATGTGTTATTTTTTTTTTGAATTTTTCCTCGCCCCGTTCTCGAGATATTTTGAAAACTATTAAATCAATTTTTTTTTGTTTTTGTGCTGTAATGTATTAATCGAGCTCAAATTTCATATTTATTCAATATTTAAGTCTATCCCCGTAAAGTGTGAACCCCGTCCGGTTTGATACGGAACACCCCGTATACATAAGGGAATGCTGATTGAAATTAACAAAATAAAAATTTGTTTTAAATAGAAGCGTGGCAACCCTGATGGGAAATATTTTCTGACCACAGTTCGCAACAATGCCGTTCATTTGATATCCATATTGCGATGTTTTAGATAAATTGCGTAGAATCGAAAATAAGTGGCAACCTTACACTATTATCCCAAAGGGATAACATTTTGTATATAGGGAAAGCATTGTTTAAGAACCTTCTCTTGGTACCCATGAATAGTAAAGTAACATTTTACCTTTTTGTCTAAAAAAAATTAAATAAATATGCTATTAAAAATAGGTGGCAACACTGTTAAATATATATTTTTTAATTAGGGATCTTTAAAATACCTTATATTTGATACCCATATTATGATGTTTTAATTAATTTGTAACTAATTTCGAACAGGTGGCAACCTTTTACGAGTATTCTTGTAGATAGTGTCTATTCAGATAAACTTAAAATCCAAAACATTATCTGTGTACAAAATTTCATCAAAACCGTTAGAGTCGTTTCCGAGAACCCTATGGATATACATATATATATACAAGAATTGCTCGTTTAATATAATAAGATATTCGCCTTCGTATAAGTCTTCGCATTCATCTTTGTCTTCGGTTTAGTCGGTGACATTGCATTCGTCTTCGAAATGCATCCGTATAAAAGCGGGTTCACCGTTCGTGTCCGGACAACTTTTTATCGACTTCGTATTCCAATTCAACTCCGTATTTGTCTTTGTATTAGCCTTCGCGTACACATATGTGTACGTGGATTCGCCTTTGTATGCCTCTTCGTATTCGTGGTCGTATTCTTATTCTTATTCAACATCGGGTTCGTCTTCGTATTAATCTTCGTGTTCATCCCCTTCTTCGAATTCCTCTACAGATTAGTCTTCGCATTCGTGCTTGTCTTAGCATTCGTCTTCGTATTCGAATTCGCCTTGACATATGTAACTATGTCTTCGAGTTCATCTTCATAAATTCTCCCCACTCATCTTCGTAATCGTTTGGTAATCGTATTTCTATTCGTAGTTGCTTTCTTATTCGTATTCGTGTTCATCTTCGTATTCTTTTTCGTCCTTGTATTCGTATTCGCCTTCCTACTCAAGTACGTATCCGTGTTCGTATTCGCGTTCGTCTCAGTCGTCATATTCCTTTTGGTATTTGTCTTCGTGTTCAAAAAGGAAATGCGAATATAATACACCGTTAGCAAAACCAAATACAACTCGAATTGAAGAGTTTGCAACAAAAACTACACACAAAAACGTAAATTTTGACAAGTCGGTTGGAGCCGTAAATTTTAATCATAGACCATACAGAAAAATACCCTTCCAATAGTGTTTTGGTATCGAAATCAGTCCAGTGGAACCGGCAGTCGAAAGCGGACAGAACTTATGCTAGCCTATTACTACTCGTCCATATGTATATAGATTACCAAGATTTGACGTTCGATTACCTAAAAATAAACAAAACCGAAAAATAGCCATATTCCGGCTCATAAGTTTATCGAATGAATCGAATGAGTCGCAGCCCAGCTAAGAGTGGTGATCTCAGAAGACTACCATGCCAAGTACGCGTGATGTTACCGCTTATGGTTTGGAATTAAGAAAAGACCCCACCAGAAAAGAACCTTCTTGATTGATGACTTGAGTTCAGTCCCTCCTTCTGCATACCGATACCTCTTAGAACTTAGTTTCAGGGGTAGTCCCAGTGGCTTTCGCCATCAAACAACTATTACTGGGTACGTCTCCGGTACTAGTGAAAAATGGGATGGATTATCGAGCATATTCGTATCGGTGAGGAGAGGGACGGACTCGCTGGATAAGTGTCGCCATGCCTGGGCGATAAGACCTTTAAGCCTGCGGTACTAGACGAAAATATACTTGACCATTTGCGAAAGGCAGTGTCGTGATTTCGGATGGCTCCAAAATTCGCTGGGCCGCCAAAATCTCTCACATCTCTGATAGGCTGATGACTCTATGTATTAGAACAGTGATCGCCTTTCAGATGCTCAACATGCGTATATCAAAAGTAGGTCGATCCAGAGCGGATCGGGGGCAGAATTGGGAAAGGGGGACCAATAAACTTCTACACAGATGGGCGGAAGCTTGCCGGAAGGGTTGGTAGAGAGGTATTTTGCAAGGAGCTCTCTATTAACCCCGAAATCAGTCCTCTACATAGATCACTATAATATTTTTCAGGCAGAAGTCATTAAGGAACCTGTATATTGGCTAATCAGTATCAGTTGTTCGTTATCAACAAGGGATGTAAATATCCACTCTGACAGCCAAGCAGAAATTTGAGCTTTTGGACTCGTTCACAGTGCTGCCAACACTATCTAGTAGGGAAATATCTTACATCTTTTACAGTTTGTTTGGCGCTCACCCAGAAAAGTACCCTCAAATTTATCTCGCTACCCCCACTCGTTGACTAACTACATACGGACAGATGAGCCTCGTATGAGCTTAGCGAACTCCATGCGAAAACCAGGACTAAAATTGGACTGGAGGCGTTCAAGGGATCTCCTTGGGCTTACAAAATCGCAACTTTTAATTCTGGTAGTTGCATCGGCAGGACATTGCCCGATGAGTTATTCATACGCTGAGAGACTGGATATCACACTGGTGAGAATTCACTTTTGGAGCTGCTTAGAGAACGTTTCGGTGGAGTCATATGAACCTTCTCTTTTAAGCTATCCAACTTTTACGTGGTTACGTTCTGTTGATATAAGTATTGAAACGATGCGAGCGCCTGAAAAAATTAGCTTTGAAAACTCGCCTTCCTAAAGTAAAATGTAAATTAATAATACTTAATCGCCGTTTACTTAGGTATTTGTTGCATAAAAAGACAAAAAACTAAACATGTGTAACCTTGTGTAAAGAAAATAATTCGTTGCGCAAAACCCTAAAAAACAACAAAAAATTAAAAAAAAAATTGCGTTTTCATAAAAAAACGGATGTATTACGCCTATATAAACCCTGCAGGAAAATTGCCTATAACCGTGTGTAAGCGTTAACATTATTCTACCACTGATTGAGCTTGGCATTTTGTTCGAACTAAAACAAATTGAAATTTTAACCGAGGCCAACGTGGGTGCCCAAATAATTCAAGAAAGGCTTTTAAATGCCGAACGAAACGAAACGTTTAGCTATACCTGTTTAGGTTCGATACCAACACACTATCAATTCCTATATCTACATTGGGGTGGATCACTCTCCATAAAAAAAAAATTGGAACTGTTTTTCCATCGGAAATACAAAATGTATTATATTTTAAGACTTCTGCCCAAATATTTGGAAATATATTAGGGTTCACGTGAGCTGGATCTATTCGAAAACACCTCAAAATGTCAAGTATTGTTGTATAAATAAAATAAGTTTTAAATTTTTTTTTGTTGTAAAAAATCACCTCAGATGATAGAAGAGTTAAAGTGCTTAAAAGGTCTGCATAAAAATGTTAAAAAATTTTATCAACAGAATCAAAATAGTAAGATTTTTGGATGTATTTTCAAATCGGTTTAGCTCACTTAAATCTTAATATTTTACCGAAATATTTTGGCGGAAGTTTTAAGACATAAGTACCAGGTTGACCGAGCTTTGCCCGGAGTGCATATTTTTTTTATAAAGTTTTCAAGATTTGGATAGCTTTAAAAAATGTTTTGGAAACAAAAAATTGGATTTCGATATCTATTAATAAAAATTTCTTACTCCAAAATTTAGGTATCACCCCTATTCCAAAATACGCTGGAAAGAATGGTACATTAATTGAAATTAACAAAATAAAAAATTTGTATTATATAGAAGCGTGGCAACCCTGATGGAAAATATTTTCTGACAAAAGTTTTCAACAATACCTTTCATTTGATACCCATATTGCGATGTTTTAGATAAATTGCGTAGAATCGAAAATAAGTGGCAACCTTACACTATTATCCCAAAGAGATAACATTTTGTGTATAGGGAAAGCATTGTTTAAGAACCGTCTCTTGGTACCAATGAATAGTAATGTTTTACCTTTTTTTATAAACAAAATATTAAATAAATATGCGATTCAAAACAGGTGGCAACCCTATTAAAAATATTTTTGAATTAGGGATCTTTAAAATACCTTCCATATGAGACCCGTATTATGGTGTTTAAATTAATTTGTTACTAATTTCAAATACGAGTCTTCTCGGCCTATTCAAATAACCTTAAAATCCGAAACATTATCTGTGTATAAATTTTCATCAAAATCATTAGAGCCATTTCCGAGAACCCTATGGATATTTATATATATATACACTCGTTTAATGTAATAAGATAAGTTTTATAATTCCGGTGGTAAAACCGATTTTTTTTTTTTGGGATTTACCCTAATATACATATTTACAGATGGATATCCACTCGTGCATACAAGTGTCAATGCAAACACATTCCAACAACGATTACAAAATGCTATACAAACACGAATTGGATAAACCGGACGCATAACCGGTGGCATCAATAAAACTGAATGTGAGTAATAAAATCACAAGCCGCGTTTTTTTCATTATTTTTTAATTTGATCGAATAAACACTTTGTTCTTTAATAAACCGTCATGCGTGAAATTATGATTTAAATCAAAATAATTTTCATTGCTTGAAACAATAACAAAAGTGAGCGATACCACTCGTAAAACTAGGCTGGATTCGGTAGCAAATTTAGAAGTGGCTCTAAAAATTACATAGTATCGCTACTAGGGATGTTGATTTTTCAGCTTGTTCCGATCCCGGGATTACACGGTATGTCCTCATCACAATTCCGGGATCCCGGGATTAGANATTAATAAAAATTTCTTACTCCAAAATTTAGGTATCACCCCTATTCCAAAATACGCTGGAAAGAATGGTACATTAATTGAAATTAACAAAATAAAAAATTTGTATTATATAGAAGCGTGGCAACCCTGATGGAAAATATTTTCTGACAAAAGTTTTCAACAATACCTTTCATTTGATACCCATATTGCGATGTTTTAGATAAATTGCGTAGAATCGAAAATAAGTGGCAACCTTACACTATTATCCCAAAGAGATAACATTTTGTGTATAGGGAAAGCATTGTTTAAGAACCGTCTCTTGGTACCAATGAATAGTAATGTTTTACCTTTTTTTATAAACAAAATATTAAATAAATATGCGATTCAAAACAGGTGGCAACCCTATTAAAAATATTTTTGAATTAGGGATCTTTAAAATACCTTCCATATGAGACCCGTATTATGGTGTTTAAATTAATTTGTTACTAATTTCAAATACGAGTCTTCTCGGCCTATTCAAATAACCTTAAAATCCGAAACATTATCTGTGTATAAATTTTCATCAAAATCATTAGAGCCATTTCCGAGAACCCTATGGATATTTATATATATATACACTCGTTTAATGTAATAAGATAAGTTTTATAATTCCGGTGGTAAAACCGATTTTTTTTTTTTGGGATTTACCCTAATATACATATTTACAGATGGATATCCACTCGTGCATACAAGTGTCAATGCAAACACATTCCAACAACGATTACAAAATGCTATACAAACACGAATTGGATAAACCGGACGCATAACCGGTGGCATCAATAAAACTGAATGTGAGTAATAAAATCACAAGCCGCGTTTTTTTCATTATTTTTTAATTTGATCGAATAAACACTTTGTTCTTTAATAAACCGTCATGCGTGAAATTATGATTTAAATCAAAATAATTTTCATTGCTTGAAACAATAACAAAAGTGAGCGATACCACTCGTAAAACTAGGCTGGATTCGGTAGCAAATTTAGAAGTGGCTCTAAAAATTACATAGTATCGCTACTAGGGATGTTGATTTTTCAGCTTGTTCCGATCCCGGGATTACACGGTATGTCCTTATCACAATTCCGGGGTCCCGGGATTAGATCCGCGATTTAGATATTCATTGCTTTTCTACAACTTATATCGAAAAAATTGCTTCTATATTGTTTGAAAAGCTCTCCTACCATAAAATAAATAATAAATAAATGGGTTTGCAACCTACTTTTTTATTCAAAGTGGCGTTTTTATTTACTCTCTCTGACCGCAGGATTTATTTTGAAGGACTTTGTAACTTCAAAGTTTTGATTAATTGCAAAAAAAAATTTACAAAATTCATTGCAATGTAGAATAAACGGGTGGGTACCAAATACAAGAGGAAATTTCTTTAGAATAAAAAAAAATTAAAATTTTTTGGATTCACAAGGACGAATGGTAATTTTTTTAAGCTGATAAATTTAGAAGGACGAAATTCGAGAATGTTATCGAGTTTATATAAGTCCTTAACACATCATTTTTTCAAAAATAAATATTGTGAAATTTCAAGGATAAAATTTTAAAAGGACATTTTCAATACTTACCAGTCCTTCTGCACCAAAACCTGGAATCTGTTTAAATTCTAAAGGATTTCCTCTTTAATTTTATACCCATACTGCTTCTTTAAGCATATTTCTCTAAATTTTTAAAATCATTTTTGAATTACTGACGTCAGAGTGAAAAACTAAAAACGCAATTTTACTATATTTGGCCCATGGTTTCGCGAATATATTGATATTTGTGTTTAAAACTTACTTTCGCGCGGTATTATATGTATAATGAGCTAGACATTAAAAAAAAATATTAATTATTAAATAAAAAAAGAAATATATCCAATACTGGCCCAGAAAAGGAGTTTCCATTATTGCCATCAGTGCAAATTACAAATCCCGAAAATCCCGGTATTATTTGCCAAGAATCCCGGGATTTTTGGACCTTAAAAAGGCCGCGAACCCAGGATCCCGGGATTAACATTCCAAATCGCTACAAATGTAGCCTAATGACGAGTTTCCACGTGCTATTAAATTGTAAAAGTTTTAATGACAGGCGCTAATAAATACTCGTGCTGTTGCATTAATAAAAAACTCAGTGGGCATAAGTTACAATCGGACAGACAATCACACGGCGCAGTCTTTTTATTAATTTAGAGGAAGTAGAGTCATGTCCGACCATAAAGTCTTTTACGAGCGTTTATACACGCAACTTTTACAGGGCAATTCTGGCTTAGATAGTAAAAAGGCTTTCGTAAGAAAAATGAAAGAGAGATGGCAAGTTAGTTCGAAAGACTTCAATATTTCGAAATTTAAGGACGCCCTTGAAAATAAATAACATTACTATGTAATTTTGGAAACTGGGCGTGATACCGCCCACTTATAGCCACATAACTTTATCTCGTTAAGGGTCGTTTTCTCAAGTAACTGGTAACTTTAAAACTCACTTTATATTTAAAGGTTGCAAAAAAATTTCAGAAAACGGTCTTAAGTCTGTCTAACTGAACATAATATCGAAGATGTTTGAAATAGGGGTAAAATCACCCCTGCATTGGATAGGTGAAAAAACTATATTAAATACGTGCGTCGGATATTTAAATGTTCTGCTTCACCCGAACATAGAACTTTTACTTGTCTTAATTTACTTTTCTTTTAATTATTGCATTTTTTTGTCCTAAAAAGAAAAAATATATATTCTTTAATTTCATTTGATCTTTAGAAACAGTTTTTTTTTTTTATTTTTTTTGAATATTTTATTGTTTTAAACCAAAAAAAAAATATTTTTTTTATTTTTTTTCCTAATATAATTTTCTTTTAATTATTAGATGTTATTGTTTTGAAACGTAAAATATATATATTTTTTTTTTCATTCGATTGTATAACCTTATTTTATTTATTTTTTTTTCTAAGTTGAAATTTCGTTCTATAATTCGGTTTTATTATTTTATAAAGAAAAATACTTTCTTTTAATTTCATTAAGTTTTTAGGAACTTAATTAATTTTTCTTAACTAAGTTTTTTTAATTTATTGAACAATTTTATTGAGCTTGAGGCCGTTTTTGATAAAAACTTTTGTAGAAAAACAACAGTAATTTATAAATGGTAGAAGTTATAGCTGCTATTTCGGAGATTACTACATCTCCTCATCAGACTTCTTCACTGGGATTCCCCCAGCTGAATTAGCCAGTGGTCTACCTACACGCTGTGCGAAGCTCGCCTTATAAACTGTTGTTGCTTTTTTCCACTTTTTTTCATGTGTTAAGCCCACTACAATTTATTTTTTGAATTCAATTTTCTTTTTATTTTTAGATTTTGTATTTTTTAAAAAAAGATATGTTTTTTAATTTCATTTACGTAAGAATTTTATTTTACGTTTACGTTTAGAAATTTATTTTAATTAATTTATTTTATTGTTTTAAAAAGTTTTTTTTTTATTTCACTTTCTTTTATTTTTTTTTTAGAAAAGAAAATATTTGTTTTTATTTCTTTTAATTATTGAAACTTTTTTATATCTATTTTTGCTTTTTCAACAGTTTTTATTGAGCTCGAAGCCGTTTTTTAATTTTGTTGTTTTCTTTCTTCTTAATTTTTATATTTTTTGTTTTAAAAGAAAAATATATATATGTAGATATATGTTTTTTCAATTTTATTGAACTTAAAAACTTTTCGCTAAAAGACAAACAGAATAACGGTAAGACCTCCTTGTTAGCAGATGTTTCAATTAGTCTTTCGAAAGACAATAAAAAGCTTTCACGATAGTTGCCAAATTTGACAATTATTTTACGAAAGACCTTTGTCCTGTTCCAGCTCATGTTACTAGATCAAAAATATAAGAAATATTTAGTATGAGCTAGGATGAAATTTTATATACTTTCATTCCTAGACCGACCCTGAACTATTCGAGCTGTAGAATCAATGTCATTGCATTGATTAAGATTTTAATAAGCAGAACTATACTTTTATATAGATTATAGATGACCATCAATTTAGCACTTTTTAGGCCTTCAAAGTGATTCATATATTTATATCAAATTGCTCACGGCCCTGTATGGTATGAAGTAAGTGGTCTGCAATTAAATATGTTTGCATGTACATATGTATGTATAATTGAAATTAATCGGTGTTAGTGACGATGCATTCAACTCACCTCAATTCTAATCAAAACAATGCAAATCTAATGTGTTAATATTTAGAATAATTTTTGGAGTATATGAAGCTGGAAATTACTGCACACCATGACGCTGAACAAGCCAGCCAGCCAACCTACCAATCGTATAACCATGCCATCTCCTGCATTGTAGGGCAGTTGACAAATTTGGTTACCACAGTTTGTTGCAACACGTCGATGCGTGTAGTCGAAACGCGTACGCGTGTAGGTACGACGCACATATTTTGAGCAACTTTCTAATGAGATACATACGCAAAGTTTAAATTGGATTATATCAGCATGATTTGGAGCAGCGATCTATGTTACAAGCTTTACTTCTGGCCATTTTTGAACTATCTGGCTGGTATAAAAGGAATTTGTCCATATTTTATAGGTTATTTTCCCTTTATCACACTAGCGCCGGGTACTATATTGACATCGCCTTCCACAGCTTCCACAACAACATCCACCACAACGTCCACCACAATCACGACGACGACAGCCGCTACAACGATTCCGACGTTTTCGCCTACACCGCCAACCGTGACCACCCTGCAACCGTGTCCGGCACAACCATTGGCGTGCTTGAATGGTGGCGTGCCACCAATAGCCTATTGCCCCTGTATCGATCCAAGGCTAAGTGGACTGGCGGGTGGCACTGGAACTACCGCAGCGGCACTGCTGACTAGATTCGGTCAGGCATCACAGACGCAACTCCAAAGTGCAGGACAATTGACTGATCGGCTCACATTTGCGCCAATTAATACACAATCGAATGGCGGTGCGGAAAGCTTACAACCACAAGCTAGTGGATCTTCATTGTCAAATTCATTTTTCAATTTACCGTTTGGTGTGCAAAATGGCGCGCAGTCGTCAGGACCAGTTGGCTCAGAAGTGATGGTTTTCAGTTCGCTCAGACGACGCAGGAGGCGACGAAAGTGAATGTAGGAATTGAAGTTTATGCGCAGTAATAAATTAGTAATGTAGGAATTGAATGAAGTATTAAGGGAATCATGGATATACATACATACATACATATATCTATTTATTTTGAAATCTCTGTGAACCAGTAAAAATTCAAAGCATAAAATTTTAAAATAAATAAAAAAGCGCACATTTTGGATATAAAAAATTGCCATTTTTATATTAAAGGGCGTCCCAAAAACTTGGAGCAGGATTTTTTCTGGTTTGAAAATTTTTATTGCGAGAAATTGGTAATTTTGCAAAGCAATTTTAAATTTTTTCTGATTTTTTAAAATAGTTCTACTGGAATAATCGAAATACTTCCTAAGTAAAAGATTAATGATTTTTGGTGACTTCTTTTACTGACATTAGGGCGAAACATTAGCGTGACAAGAACTGAGATTTGGTGGGCAAGTACTAGATTGGGGTACTTGAGTTCAATGAGCATTGGTATACAAAATCGGACTTTAAGTTCCGACTGTAAATGGCGAAGATGTAATAAAAAATTAAAAAAAAAACAAGCCTACGTTCGTCAAAAAAAAAAAATCGGAATGGTCTCCTGTGACGTCCGACTGTAGATGCCGAAGATATGGCGAAAAATGTAAAAAGAGGACTCCAACGTTCGACAAAAAAAATTTTAATACTTCCTTAGCAAAAGTTTAATGATTTTTGGCGAGCTTTAATTTACTCACGTTAGGGTGGTACGTTATGATTATAAGAACTGAGGTAAATGAACTTTGGAACAAAAACAAAAAAAAAAATACAAGAGCGTCGATATATCATACCTTATGGTACGACTGCAAATGTCGAAGATTTGACGAAAAATGTAAGAAGACGACCACTACATTCGGCGAAAGTTTTTTTTTCGAAATTTTCTCCTTTGAATCCGACCGTAAATGCCAAAGATATGACGAAAAATGTGGGAAGGCGACCGCTACGTACGGCAAAAAAAAAATCGAAATTGCCTTCGAATCGAAATACTTTCCCTAGCAAAAGTTTAATGATTTTTGGCGAACTTTAATTTGCTGAAATTAGGACGTTAGGATTATAGGAACTTGCGGTCAATGACGATACAAGAGTATCGATACATCATACTTTAAGATAAATGCCGAAGATTAGACGCAAAATGTAAAATGGCGGCACCCCGAATAAGGGTAAAAAAAAAAATTTCAAATTGTGTTGCAAAAATACCTTAGACTCGAAGGTCTAAGAGGGACTATTTCTCTGGTGAGGTCTAATGCATAATACATGCAAAATACATACATACATACATGTCTACTATTTATGCTCGCGGATTAAACAATAATGGTTTTCGAAAAGGTAATACCCATTATCTATACTTCCATATTCTAAGCGTTAATTGGACTATGCTGCTGTCTATGCCATAAAAATACATTTGTACAATTAGTTACGCTTCGTTTTTTACTATGTAAATGGCAGTAGTAAAATGCATTAAATGCTTTTTTTTGTTGCTATTATGTCTTTGTGTTTGTGTAATATTTATGTATGCGTTTTTTTAACGAATTTTTAACTGACCCAATTTTGTTTTTATTTTTTCGTTTTTTTCTATTTATTATTTTTTTTTTTGAAATTTTGCCACACATTCCCTCAGCACAAAATTGCGTCGATTCAAGTTTTCAACCTGGCAATTGTGTACAAATAAATTTATGTCCGCAGTTAATGCAGGATTATTATGATGCTATGAGAACTTCGTCGTATTTCAACGATTTTCAGAATTTCATTAGCGGTTCCGTGTGCGGCTTTGATGGATACACTTTTATGGTGAGTACTTACTGTTAGCTAAATGGTGCATAGTTATTTATAAGAATTGGATTTTTTGAAAAAAATATTTTTTTCACTTTTCTTTCTTAATTCAATTGACATTTCACATCAGTTATTATTTATTTTTTAACCGAAAAAAAACAAACAACAAATAGAAAAGTGGCAAAATTTTGTTTGTGGGCTCCGATTTACACAAAAAAATTGCACATAATTTTATTGAATACTTACACTGAGGAAAACGGGCTTAGGCATTTATTCTTGAATAAAGTACTAACAGACGGTTTCACCATCAAGATAAGTTTTCATATTAAAATGCTATCGTGAAACTGGCGGTAAGAGTGTTAAATATCGTTGAATTAATATGCTTCTGCATGTCCTGGAGGATTTTAAGTCTTTCCACTTACGGCTAGCCATATTTTGCTATTGCTGAGAAATGCGGGATAGCGTGTGTTAGCAAAAACTTCAGCCCGAAAAGTGCTTAGTGATCGAACAGACCTTTCGGGTGGGGATCAGTCTACACAATAATTTTTGAGATATCCGTAAATATACAAGGCATATTTTGTTCTTTTTATAATTTTTATTATTTTTTTTTTGATTTGATTATGTATTTACTTTTTTTAATTTTATTGTTTTAAATATAATTTTTTTTTATTTCATTAAATATTTAGAGTCGTATTTTATTTTTTTTTGTCTTTTAGTTAATTTAATTTTTTTTGTTTTAAAAATAGATTTTCTTGTTTTTTCATTGAATTTTTAGAAAATTTGTTTACTTATTTTTTCTTTTTTAGTTAAATATTTATAATTTAATTTTCTTTTATTTTTTAGGTTTTATTGTTTAAAAAATATGTATGCATTTTCTTTAAATTGAATTTTTAGAAAACTCATTCATAAAAGACATACAGAATAACGCTAAGACCTCCTCGTCAGCAGAGCTTTTAAAATAGCTGCTAAAACTGATAATTATCTTACGAAAAACTTTTGTCTTTCGAAGGACTGGGGTGAGTTGGTGTTTCAGTTGTCAGAATTGCGCTGATAGATTCTGCGAAGCGTTTAGTAAAAGCAATAACCTTCCACAGTTTCAAAATGGAAACACAGTAGAATGTATATATTTGGTGTATTATTGAATAAGACCATGGATCATTNAAAACTTCAGCCCGAAAAGTGCTTAGTGATCGAACAGACCTTTCGGGTGGGGATCAGTCTACACAATAATTTTTGAGATATCCGTAAATATACAAGGCATATTTTGTTCTTTTTATAATTTTTATTATTTTTTTTTTGATTTGATTATGTATTTACTTTTTTTAATTTTATTGTTTTAAATATAATTTTTTTTTATTTCATTAAATATTTAGAGTCGTATTTTATTTTTTTTTGTCTTTTAGTTAATTTAATTTTTTTTGTTTTAAAAATAGATTTTCTTGTTTTTTCATTGAATTTTTAGAAAATTTGTTTACTTATTTTTTCTTTTTTAGTTAAATATTTATAATTTAATTTTCTTTTATTTTTTAGGTTTTATTGTTTAAAAAATATGTATGCATTTCCTTTAAATTGAATTTTTAGAAAACTCATTCATAAAAGACATACAGAATAACGCTAAGACCTTNATTTTCTTTTATTTTTTAGGTTTTATTGTTTAAAAAATATGTATGCATTTTCTTTAAATTGAATTTTTAGAAAACTCATTCATAAAAGACATACAGAATAACGCTAAGACCTCCTCGTCAGCAGAGCTTTTAAAATAGCTGCTAAAACTGATAATTATCTTACGAAAAACTTTTGTCTTTCGAAGGACTGGGGTGAGTTGGTGTTTCAGTTGTCAGAATTGCGCTGATAGATTCTGCGAAGCGTTTAGTAAAAGCAATAACTTTCCACATTTTCAAGATGAAAACACAGTAGAATGTATATATTTGGTGTATTATTGAATAAGACCATGGATCATTGAAAGAATATAGGATACCCCCATTTCCGTATATCCGCTCTTACCATAGACACAGTTCCGGAGGGGGCAGTGTGGTAAGCACTCTCCTTTATAAAAATATCGATAATCGATGGCTTAGGACAGATGCAATTTAAGGCTTTCGTTCGGCATGATCTGCTCATCCCAGTTGCCGCAATTCCGGCTGACCTTTATATCCACCCTCTGCAGCATTGCATGGTTACTTTGTCTCAACAGTTTTCTACTGAACTAGCGGGCTGTATGCAATAATTGGGCGAATTGCCACCAACATGGATATCTATGACTGGAGATAGTAGATTGAAGAGGCACCAAATTCGAGCTCTCAGCCGGGTGATCTCACCGGGTAGGAGTGGACTTGATACTCAAAGAGGAGCAGAGGAGTTATCTACCTGGTTTGCCAAGGCACCGACCAGGACCAGTTGGGACAGCCGCGCAATAATTTCAACCCAATCTCCAAGATCGGCTTTCCCTCGTTGAAACCTCTTTCGGTTGTGTTGTAGAACCTCTTTCAGTTTACCACCACCTCTATTTTGAGCAGCCTGTTAAGCCGGCCAAACACTGCCTCATCCATCGCCCCCTCGAAGCGAGTTTTTCCTCCAGCACGGTTCCACTGTCTCTGTTATTTTCAAAGTTAAGTTCGAAAAAAATGTTGCATGTGGTAATTTTAAATAGACATTTTATTTTTGTTTATAGTTTTATTAGTTTGTTTATTACGGAAGTATATGTATGCTACATTAGACTGCATCACTCCCCATACAAAAAAAAAATCGGTACTATTTTTCCATTGGAATTATAAAATCTATTATATTTTAAGAAGTCCACCAAAATATTTCGAAAAAATATTAAGATTTAAGTGAGCTGGACATATTTCAAAATACCTCCAAAAATGGAGTTTTTTATGAATAAAAATAGTTTCTTAAATTTTTTTTTTTGAAAAAATCCTCTCAAATGACAAAACGGTTTAAGCTTAAAACACTTCTTCAACTCTACAAATTCAGGTCTGTTGTGCCCTGACCCGCAATCTACAAAGCCCAGCAAAAACTATCCCTTTCAATCCCGTCGCTACACAACAACAGAGTGGACCAAATACATTGACATTTAAATTTTCATCGCTCAATTCGAATGCCGGCATACAAACATCGCCACAAATTAATCCAACGAGTATGCCATCACAATTAGTAACCCCAGCGCTAATATTTCCAACGAGCGTGCAGCCAGTACCCAGCAGTACAATAGGCACTGGCATCTTGCCAACCAACCCCAACCGGCCAGTTGTGGTATTGCCACCTTCAATTCCAAACAACGTCAATTCCACAGTTGTAAATATACCCACGCGCTTGCCATCGTTGAGAGGGCAGCAAAGTTGCGGATTGACTTCAGCTTATACAAATAAAGTTGTTGGTGGTTCAGAAGCTAGTCGAGGTAAAAAGAAAAAAAAATTGATTTTAAAAAGTCAAGTTGAAATATGATTCCTGTGACATTAATCATGCATTTCAGGCGCCTATCCATGGCTCGTCGCTTTGGGCTATCGCGACGAATATAAACCGGATGCTTTGAAGTTCCTTTGTGGTGGTAGCTTAATCTCAAGTCGCTATGTTTTAACCTCTGGACATTGCATCAATGCCTTGCTGAGCACAGTACGCCTGGGTGCACATGACCTTGGCAATGTTAACGAAGAGGGTGCCATAAATATATCGGTTGAAAGTAAAATAGTGCATGAGCAATATAATGAGCGTTATGTCGTTAATGATATAGGATTGGTTAAGTTGCGCGCAGCAGCGCCAAATACAGGTAAGGGAATACTTCACTTATTTACATGTTAGACTGTCTCACGCCCTATAGATAGCTGCATTGTCAGAAAAAAGCTCGGATACCAAGTATGTGTAAGAGACTTCTTCATATGCAATGTGTTCTTCCATAGATTTTGTTGTAAAAAATTTTAGGCAGAAAACTTATAAGCCAACAATTTATATCACTTAAAAAAAAATAAAATAGCGTCAACAGTGACCAGATCACGATAGACCACGAGCTAAGCTGAATTGTTTTAAGAAAAAACAAAACTGAGGATGGAAAGAAATAAGGTTCCTATAGTACCTTGAACACGGAATTAAGTCCAGACGTGCGTAAAGTTTTGAAATTTGAATGAAAAGTGCGTTAAAAACGGTCGCAAAAGATTACTTACTTATGTATATTGGTCTATCGAAAAGGATATTTCACTTTAAAAGAGGGTTTCAGATAAAACTTTTATGTAGGAAAACGCCATATTTAGAGTTACATATTTCCAAGAGGCCCAACGCTGGAATTACCCCAAATTTTCGATAAAACTTTTTTGTGCGTGCTATTAAAAGCACATCGAAGTTTATGATTCGCTTGGGTAAACAACCATTTTTTTTCTTATAGTGCGGTAACCTAATATAGCTGCGTTCCATAGTAAGATAAAAATTTAAAACATTTACCTATCTTTTATTTATTTTCACAGCATATATTGGCCCAATTTGCTTGCCTGATGGAGAACGCTTCGAACAGAATTTTGTGGGCATGAACCCATTTGTTGCTGGCTGGGGTGCAGTTAAGTTTCAGGGTCCAAGTTCAAATGTTTTGCGTGACGTTCAAGTGCCCATTGTGAACCAGCAGTCTTGTGAACAGTCCTATAGTTCTGTGTTTCAACATATTGCATTTACTGATAGGGTGAGTTTTACAAATACATACTAGTTATATGCATTTATTCTTCTTTTTCGCTTTAAATAAAATAGGCCAGTTCGCTGAACGCACTGGAGAGTACTCTAGTGCAGCAAAAAGCGTTCGATCAGAGTTTTCCTTGCACCAAAGGAATGTATTTTTGTGCGCTAATTGTCAGACGTTGTCCAGCGCTGCACTGTTCTACATTGTTAGTGCACTCATCGAACAGACCTATTATGTCTAATACATATATATGTACAGGGGTGGGCGATCGCAATGTTACAAATTAAAAATGGTACAGTTTTGTATACTTTTCTAAAAAACGTAATTTCATCATGAAAAACTTTTAAAATTTTAATAAAAGTGTATTAAGGTTCGAAGTAGCCATCATTAGCGCGGATAATAGCATCGAGTCTGTTCGGGAATCTTGCGCAGGCTGCACAAATGTGGTGTGGTGGTATTTTGTCCCAATGGTGGCAGAAAGAGCAATCTTCAGGGCGTTGACTCTCTCATAAGTATTTGTTAGTTGATGCTTTTGCCTCAATAATGATTTTTTAAGTCCGGTGAATATGGTGGCCATTGTAGCAAAGAAATGAAGCTGGGAAGTTTTTTTTTTCTAAAAAACGCTGGATTTCGCGAACTTTACGCGATAATTCTGAGTCTTATTGAAACGCCCAATGATTTTTTACCGAATTGTTTTCATGCTCAAGGTTACAAAGGTGATTACATCGAACAGTAATACAATTTTTAAGCGACTTTACAAAAAGGAGAAGGTTATCAATTCGTTGGAATATTTTTTTTTTGTTTTTATGTATGTTACCGCATAACTTTGGACCACGTTAACCGATTTCTATAATTATTTTTTTAAAGGAAAGGTGTTACCTCACAGTTGGTCCCATTCTAATTTGGTTTAAACCCCATAATTAGATCATGAAGAGATTAACGATAATTTTAAATTTTTATATGAGAATTGAAGTCGGTTTTGTTTTTTTCTTAAAAATTACTTGTTTTTTGTTTTTAATTTGAGCTGTTTTTATGATGAACGATGTTAAAAAAAAATAGACAAAATAGCATTTTTAATTGGTAGCACTTCGAGTGCCTACCCCTGTATTTCGACGGCTGAGTGTAAGATCGACCTATCTCGACAGCCGGTCAAGAATGCCCTATCTCAGAACTTGGAAATATACTTAGGTGTACGTGGCGTATGAGGAACATTCTTGCGTGCTAAATTTTCATACAAATAATCTTGCGCATTTTTATTTGACCACTCATTATTTCGGATTTATTCATCGATTTTCTTCATCAGTAACGTGATTTTTTTTTTGTAACAGAACAGGCTTTAGTAAAAATGCAAAAATTTGGCACAGAACCTGTAATTTTTTAAATTTTTCTTCTGGTTAAGTTTGATGTGTTTTTTACATTTTTTCATTAAAAAATAAAAAAAGCTGGAATGATTAATTAATTTGTCAGAAACTATAAGCCCTATCGGAAAGTGATGTACATATATACGGTTTATGGAGAATTTCATTGGCTTTCATTTGCCGTTACTTATAAATTTTAATTGGTTTTTAATTTTTAAATTGGTTCGTAAGATATCCATGATTAACCGGAATCAATTTTTGCCTTAAGCTGAATGACGGTAAATTACCATAGGCGGTGAGCGTGCATGGTCAACGATGCGTGCGCGCTGTGACAAATATTGCTGTAAGTAATAAACAGAAATTATCCAACAAAATGTTTTTTTTTAGAAATATCTTCTTCAATAAATGCAGTTTTCAAAAATATAAACGAAATGGAAAAAACTCGTTGAGAACATATTTTTAATGCAACTTGAATATTTAAAATGTTTTAATTAAAAAAAAATAAATTTCTAAATTATAAAATTATTTTGTTTTTAAAGCTCCAATGTAATGTCACTTCGCTTACAAAAAAAAATTTCATCAACTTTCGTCAAATACTTAAAGAGAAAATGAGCTTTAAATAAAAGATTGCTTAAAAATGTAATTGCTTATAAAAACTTTAAAAATTAACACCGAAATACATAAAAAAATAGAAAAGACTATAACTGATTTATCAATCGAAAATTTGTATGAAAATGTTACTTTATAGAGCTCTATAAATCTATTTTATTTTTTATGAATAAGACCATAAAATTCCTTCTTCAACCAAACTGTGAGATGGGGCTTTTTCGAACCCTCTGCCGAGATAGGTCGATAGGTTCCATGCATGCACCCATCTTTCTTAAATTTAAACTAAATTACCATGAATCGTTTTTTTTTTTTGAAAATTGTTTAATACGTTTTTCCCCTAATTCAGTTCATCTGCGCTGGCAATTCTTATGTGGATGCTTGTCAGGGGGATTCCGGTGGGCCACTGATGATGCCGATGGTAATTATAAACATTTAATTTGAAGTTTATTTTTATATTTTTAAATCGTGTTGCTTGTTAGACCCCAATGCCTGTATGTGTTCATATGTATATACACCTACATATAAGTGATTCACATGCTTGAAAGTTCCTTGCCATTACCAAATTTTATTAGTGTTTTATTCGAATGTATTTATTTATTTAGTCATTGTCGTATTCATTTTTTACTTTTCAATAAATGTTCATACATACATACATACATATGATAAGTACTTGCTGTTTGTGATTTGCTCTCATTACCCACAACTTAGCTGGAGAATGGCGCTTATCATTATTACATACTTGGCTTGGTTTCTTACGGTTACGAATGCGCACGAGCTGGATTTCCAGGAGTTTACACACGTGTGGCTTCCTATTTACCGTGGATTCGTAGTCACATGACTTAACGATGAGTTTAAGATGAGTAAAATTGGTATTAATGCGTTTAATGTAAAAAAATATTTTGGAATTTAAAGTATGTAATAAAAATCTGTTTTTAAGTAGAAGTTTTATCACATTTTGTCTTTATATTAAGAGATGGGTTCATCTTAGATTCTAATAGCCTTATTCATAAAAGATTAAGTAACTTTTATGTAAATATAATATGTGGAAACGGTTTAGAACAGATGACTTGTTTTCTGAGTACCGTGTCTGGAAGAAAGACGTAAGCAAGGCCGTCCGGACCCAAAAAATGAAATATTACGAACACAGGTTTAGTGTTGCAGTGGGTTCCAAGCAAACCTGGCAACGGGTTCTGAATTATTTGCTAGTTGTGACAGTGTGTGTAAGAAAAAACTTAACGTATTGCAAGGTATATATACAGCATAAAACAACGTGCCCCCATATCTTATTTGGCTTTTAAAGTTTTGTCCATATCATTTGAAAATCTTTTAAATCTAAAGTGTCTTACAATGCTGCTCAAAATCTTGGTTACAAATGAGCTCAATTACCTTAAAAAGCTATAACTAAAATTAGAGTCGACTATGAATATGCCAAAAATAAGTATCGAAAGGTAAAATAATAAAAGTCTTTATATAAATACATTTTATAAACCAGAGTTGGGCAAAGTGGCTCCCAGGAGCGTAATAAAATCCCTTTTACCCCGAGAACTGCTTCACCTCTTGCGTAGCACTTGCTGACTCTTTGACTGCCTTAAGGGGAAAAAATCTGCCCATCACCGGTATAAACGATTTGAAGGACTTGAAAACACTTTTTTCCGGCAGTGACACTTTTTTGCGACTTTCGCAAAATTTTCAGCTTTAACATTGATCAAGACGATACGTTTGTAAGTGTGTTTGTCAACATTCATACATGTTCATATATTAATTTGAGATTGCTTGAGATTACCTAGCTTTCTAGGAGAACTACTGATGTGCTTGCTGCTGCAATCGTTTGCAATAACAGCAACAACATTAGCGGCAATAATCAAAACAAAACACAATTTATAAGCAATGTATCTTATAGTTATTACTTGTGTGTGAATGCATTAAGTTATACATATATATATATGTATGTATGTATGCACATATGTGATCAAATCAGTCGATGAGCTACATCCAACATTATAGTACTAGAGAATGAAATATGTCATATTTAAGCTGAAATCAATTGAAAATGGCTTGGCAGTTTATTTTACATAGATTTCACTTTTATTTCTAATTTTAAAAAGGGATCGCTATCAACAAAGGCAAATCAGATTCCACCTTGACCAATATAAAAATCGCGTCAAAGCCGATTATAAATATAAACTGAAAGATTAATTCAATACTTCATCCCTGCCGAGAAACAGGCGTCTTAATCCAAAAGACTTAGAAAATTTGATACATGGAAAGAATGAGCTATCGGTCATTGTAGTAAAATTTTTTAACTGCCGCCCAGATGAGACCTGGTTATCGATTACATACGAGCTGAAGTAGAATTTCACAGGCCTTTCGGTGTCATTCTCTCGTCGAGAGCAACTGTATACCGATGGCTCCAAAATGGAAGCAAAGTCGTGGAGATCAAATCCATCTGCCCGATTTTCGAAGTGCTTTCCAGGCACAAGTATTCGCTATAGCTAAAGGTTTACGTCACAGCGAGCGTGTCGCCACTTTTTCGGGATAGGCAGGAGGCCATTAAAACCCTGACATCTTTTAAAACATAGTCGAAACTGATCAGGGAGTGTAGGACTCTTTTAAACGCCTTAAATAGTTAGTTCGATCTAGATTTAGCTTGGGTCAATGGTCATTACAAAACTCTCGGAAATGAGGCTGCAGAAAAGTAAGCCAGAGGGTTGGTCTCGATCGAGTATTGGAACACACCGTCTAATTGGAAACATATTCAGAAATGGGATCAAAGGTGGTATATAGCGGCGGCAGGTGTCGTATATGCAAACTCATTTGGCCCAGCTACAACCCTGAGAGAACGCACAACTTATTAAGAAAACCCAGACCTGATGTTGCGCGGCTAGTAGTGGTCGGCACGCACGCCAGAAGGTTGGTCATCAGTGGGCCATTTCAACGTCACTCCTATACGTATGTATGTATGTATGTGTGTATATAAAACTTCATTAAACAATAACGGAATATTTACATGCTTAGTGTAGCGAACCTATAAAATTTATTTAATCAGAATTCACTCGTACTAAGTCAATTGCAATTACATACTCGAATTAAATATTAACTACTGATATTGTTGCTAGTGTATTTTTATTTTTTATTTTTTTTGAATTCATGAAGATGCGCTGAGAGAAATGCAATTTGGTGAAGTCCAAACGTATGGGTTTTTCGTTTTTAACAAATCTACAAATAATAATTTTCCGCTGCATTTGCTAATACAAAGTCAATCAGGCATACTGAGTGCAAAATTTTTCATTAGTGTGACTCTAGAATAGTTTGTGCCTAATCAAGGTTTAGTATAGCTCCGGTTTTCCGCAAGTATAGTACCCAGCGCGGTTACGGTCCAGTAAATTGTGAATCGATTGCATTTGTTTATCATAAATCGCTGACGAATTTAAAGGGAAGAAAGGCAGCAACACAAAAAAAAACAACAACAATGTGGACCATAAAATATGCAATCGTGCTAATTGTTGTTATATGTGAAACAACTGCGCATCGTTGGATGGCCTATCAAGGTGGGGAACTTTCAGATGTTTAGCCTATGGTTTTAGTTACGAAAGTACTTACATATGTATGTATACACGGATTTTTAGTGCCAACAAATAACGCTTGCCAAACGCCACTTGGCGATTGGGGTATGTGCGTCTCATTGAAATACTGCCAGGAAGTCTTGAGATTGTACGAAAAACTGTCTGTAGATCAAGCGACCAGATATTCGAAGGCGCTACGCAATATTTGCTATAATCGTGTGACTCACGACAACTACCCGATTGTAAGTTTTAATGGCTAATATAATACAGATATGGTTTGTAAACTTTCATATTTACGTAAATGTGGATCTTTAGCTTTGCTGCACTCGCCCAGTCTTCGAAGATACAAATCAAAATGATAATCATATTCTTCCCACTGCAACGATGCCAACGTCAGCAGATGAACACCAGCCGACAATAAAAACTACGACCACAACAACAGTCGCCTCTCAAACAAATAGCGATGATGAACGTTCAGCGTCGGATGACAAAAACTCGCCACCGGAAACTTGTCGAGTGCCACACGATGGCAGCGATGGCACCTGCAAACGTGAGTTGTTTTGCTCTAACGCCCTCTGTGTTTTTATAACTTGCGCGCAGTATGACCAGCTTAAGCTTTCTGATGCTAGATTTAGTATTGTTTTTTTGTACTAAACTCGGAATGTAAGGTTTAGCGTGGTGGCCTTTTTCTACTACAAGTATTTTTTTTTGTTTAAGTATTAATTTTATATACATACATATACATACATATTTTTAAATAAAGTACGGGTAAGGTATAAGTAAAAAATACTTACTTTTTTGATAGCAAAAACAAAGACCTAAAAGCAGAGAACTCTGTAAAGGCAAATTCGGCCAGAGAGTAATTCGGATAATATTTTTTTTTATACCAGACTGGATCAGTAAGTTCGCTACTTTTTGAACTTCGCACTGCTACTCGAACGAAACACTTGAAAAAATCCACGATATGGTAATGAATGAACGAAAAATGAAAGCGTCCGAGTGTAAAAAAGTCGCATGCATATCAAATGGCTCAATGAATTCGATTTCGAATGACTATGTAGGTATAATAAAACTATTGACACAATTAGTCACAAACGCAATCGTGTTAGAAATTCGAAGGGCTTTTTGGCGCCATGGAACCGCTTACAGAACGAATTCTTGTCACGTTTATGACCATGGCAAAGCTTTGATTCATCACAGCTTATCGGAGAACAATCATTAATCAAAGCAGAATAGTCTTCACGGGTAAATTAGCACCGAAGAAGGCAAGGTGAAGGTAACTAGGTTAAGCCGAAAGTTTTTGGAGAAGCACATAGCACGTTTCAAACTGTTTGGAGAGGAAAAGAAACATTCTACAGCCAACTATTTGAAATATCTATTTATTTGGAGAAAAAATTACCGCATTTGACGAAGTAACGAAGTTTACTTCCATCAATCCGCCAGTCGAATGACTTTTGTCGCGATGTAGAGGAAGTACAAAGATACCTATGACACTGCCTCACGTTACGAAGATCCTGTCGACATTCGATCCATCGTCACTTCCTTGAGTGTCTGCCTGAGTTAAGCACAGCTAGCATCGTCGATTTTGTGATATTCATCGGAACGACGAATTTGTTTTCAATTCTAGGACAATGAAATAAATAGAGCCCCACTACTATGGCATCACAATGGAGCCATGGCGGCCTCAGAGTAAAACTGCACATAAAGCTTTTCAGGCGTACAGCGATTTTTATACCACCACCACTTATTCAGATATAAATTTTATATTGCGGCCTAAAAAGCTTAATCTGGAGTTCTAACTTAACCCTTACAACGCTGTTTCAGCGACGATAACCTACCTACACCATTCGTCGGAATACGGATTTGGATTTAGCTCCCAGTGATTATCTGTTGTTTTAAAACCTAAATAAATGCGCCTGGGAAAGAACTATGAAATTCTTGTTGTAAGAAACACCTATTTTGGAGATCTCAAGATATCATATTACTAAGAGACTTTACTTCTGCTCCTTCTTCAAGATTAACACTGTAAATGCCTAATGCATTTCTGGCCCAGCCCCATGAAGTACGCCAGTCATTTCTTTTCTATGGCAACTGGTGCTAATTGGAAATGCAAGAGACTTGTCTTCAAAAATGAAATCCTCGCTCAAGAATACGTCTAAAAAGTCAGGGACTTATTGAGGCGCTCTCGTAAATACCGCTTCAGTATAAAAGTCCTAATTTCTTGTTAACCGCTTTTATGCCGCTTCCAACTTT
>NW_016163153.1:37975-38143 GCF_001687245.7 Rhagoletis zephyria | reverse complement strand
CGTTTAAGTAACTCAAACGAGTAAGACCAACGAGTTGGAAAATCAGCTATGGGAGGCAATACATTTATTATATATTTCATTTTATTTCATTTCATTTCATTTCATTTCATTTCATTTCATTTCATTTCATTTCATTTCATTTCATTTCATTTCATTTCATTTCATTTC
>NW_016163153.1:25000-36443 GCF_001687245.7 Rhagoletis zephyria | reverse complement strand
TTTTTTTTTTTTTGATATTATTATTATATATTTTATTACAATTATTATTTTTTTTAATTATCTATATTTGGTTTTAATATTTTGTTTATTTTTTATTTTTTTTTTATTAGGATTTATATTTTAGTTTTTTAATTTAATTTGTTTGTTCTGTGTTTTTTTCTATTATTTTTTACGTAAATTTTATTTTTCTTCTTTTTTTACATAGTACTGTAAACTAGTTTTATTGCTACTATTATTATTATTTAATTGCTTACGAAAATTTTTCGAAACACAAGTGTCGAATTCTAGATCTTCAAAAATGGTTTCGAAATTTTCAAAAAAGGCATCGTCGACATCTTCCGATGGATTTGGTAAAGGCATTTCTACTTTCTTACTTTCGTGTTGCAGGAGGTTTCCGCAGCTGACCATGTTGCTGCCGTTATCACTTGTGATACTGTACACTTGACTGATTGTGATATCATATCTATTGAAATTTATTAAGTTATAGTAATAAGTAAATAAATTTTGAATGTTGAATTTTCAACAAAAGTTAGATAAGTAATTAAGTATGTATGTATGTATATTAATTTTAAAATCAAAAACGCTAATGCTACAAAAAACGCTTTGAGATCTTTAATATCAAGTGATTGTTGACACATACCTTTCTAGACTTTTCAAAATTATTTCTTTTAGGTTTCTTGCGGTGTGTTTTTCACGAAAATTATTTACTGCCAACGTTTTTACGGTAATTTCTCCATTTAGTTAATATTGCGGATTTAAGCATACTACGTCACGAAAAAGCCGCTGGGCACTGTCAATTTTTATCGATATTATGCGATTTTTTATTGTTGTTTTTGAATTGTTAACTTCAGTTGTATGTTTTTGCATTAAAATCTCCCCTATATTATTACGAGTAATTTTGTTCAAATTTAATTGTCGACATATTGGCATAAATAACTTTTGGAAAGTGTTGGTATTAAAAAAATCTTAAGGCTACACCGCATTCCGTAACAAAACCCACGCAAATATCTTGCACGTCCTTTTCACTTAGCTCAAGCTCAATTTTAATTTTTTTTCTTGCTGTGTCGTCAGCATTTTCGCTTTGCTGAACTTGTTGCTGCTGCACTTGCTCGTCCTGAAGCCTTTCAAAGGTTTCCTTATGTCTTCTGATCAAATGGCTTTTGAAATTTCCCAAGTGATCGCTTGTTAATTTCGGTTGGCAAAATTTGCACACAAATCACCCCTCTCCAACTAAAAAGCACGATCGCACTAATTCGCCTACTTTTTTACGACCCATTATTCCTGCAATTGCTTCAAATCTGTGTTCGTATGGAAAAGTAGCTTATGTCGAAAGGCTGGCTTTAGTATAATGCGGCAATCCCTTTATTTTTTAAACGGCAAGGAATTTGGTGATGAGAGTTAATAATAATATTGACTTGCTAGTATCGGAACTGTTTATTCTACGTTTATTTGACAAAAGTTGTTCAACGGCTTAGCGCCAGTGAGTCATTCGCAATCGTATGCTGCGAATGCCGATTTATACTAAAGCCAGCCTTTTGACATAAGCTACTTTTCCATATGAACACAGAAATAATAAAATTTGTCTGTTTATTAAATTTTATGTTTGCGGCAGAAACAATTTTCCTTTTTTGGTATTTTTTTTTTTTGATAATCAACGAAACAAAATTTTTTGTTGACATATTTTTCTGATAATTAACAGAACGATTTTTTTTTTTATAAACACATAATGTTAACCATGATACAATAATTTTTAGAAGATAGTTTCACTTCTTCTTCTTATCCGCCATGTTAGCTATCTGACAGAAAACGTGTTTCGTATTTTTTGTTGTACCTACTTTTTCAAAAAAAAAATCCAGCTTTTGACGTTGGAAAAATAAAACAAAGAAAAGCCAAACATATAAGTAGAGAAATTCTCGAATATTTTGTAATAATTTTCTTCATAAAAAATTAACTGCTGCTTTCGTGGATATTGCAACACACGGAATAGATGTAAGGACACAGCTATAAGAGCCACCGCATACCACAGACTTTATTGGCCGCCTATTTAAATAATAGGGCTCGCTTGAAATATGTACATGAAGATGTATGGAGGTGCGCACACTATACCAGCTTAATCGCTCCGAGAAATAAGTTGTGGTGCAATGGAAAGACTAGCGAGCCCATCTAAATCGGCGGCCGATAAAGTCCGCGGTGTACGATGGATCTAATCCATTATAAACAAGAAATATTGCCGTTATATTTTCATTTTTATGATTTTTATTCATGTGATTAGCAGTGCCAAAAATGTTTGTATTAAATACGTATATTTATATTAAAAATTAAGTGATCAGTTATGAAACATATACATCTTTACATGTTCTGTTAAAAAATATCTAAAATAACAAGCGAAAATCACCAAGTTCTATATCGTAGCAGTGGCCACATTGCGTGTTTGTCACAGACACGGTTTATGTCAAAAATTTTGAAGTGAAACTACCTTCTAAAAATTATTGTATCATGATGTTAACATTATCGATGTAAAAAACAAAAACGATTTTGAATTTTCGTTTATTGATAAAATTAACGTTAATGTGCAGCCCTGCAGTAACCATGGACTGAGAAAGGTGTTGTATTGTAACAATACGAAAAGTATCTAAGGTATTCATCCCAATCGTCCTTGTAAGGGATATGTAGGAACGCACATATTCATTGAATGTTCTATGACTGCGTTCAACCGTGCCTAAAGTTTGATGATGGTAAGGTGTTGAAGTTTTATGCTCAATTTTTATAAGTTTACATAATTCTTGAAATAAATTATTTTTATATTCGGTTCCCATATCTATTATGATTGTTTTCATACATCCATATATTAGAATGAAGTTTTCGAATATTGCTTTAGCAACTGTTTTTGCGTGTTTGCTTTTTATTGGGATTGCAATTAAATATTTAGTAAGATCACATACAATGGTGACTGCATATTCGTTTCCGTTTAAAGATTTTGGAAATGGTCCAACTATATCGATCTGTACTGTATCAAAAGCTTTTGGAGGTGTCTCCGTTATTATCACTGGTTCTTTCAGGTGTGTATTGATTTTATTTTTCTTACAGTTAATGCATTTCTTGACATTTTTTTTAATATCATTTTTCATATTTTTCCAGTAATATTTTTGTTTTATTTTGTTGGTCGTACGATTGATTCCTGGGTGGCCACCATTAACAGGATCATCGTAATATTTGTGAAGAATCTTCTTAATTTTTTCAATATTTGTCACATGCATAACCTCAGGAGTTAATGGAATAGTTAAGTTTTTGAGAACTTTGGTACCTATTTTTATAAATTTATCTACTCGAGTCTAATTAATCAATTTGTCTCCTAAGGACAACTGTATTTTTACAGGTCCTAAATTGCCGGCTTCTTTCATAAGCCTGGTAAAGAATTGTCCTAAGTAAATTTTCGCCTCAACAATTAGGTTGCTTGTATCTATTTCGCTACAAATTTTCTTTCCTTTTTTGAAATATAATTTCCGAGGATCAAAAAGGAGCTCGACATGTCTTTTAACTTCATATTTATTAAGCGCTTCATATATTACAGGGTTCTCATAGTGACTTTACTTTTCTTCTTTGTTAATGTTACTACTGGTTGTTTGCTTAGTTTCCGATCTTGTCGTAACTTTCATTATTTTGCATGCTTCTACTGTCATTTCCTTAAGGTTTTTGATATCTATGCGCGATAGTGCGTCTGCTATATAATTTTTTTTCCAGCTATGTACTCCACCTCAAAGTCATATTCTTCCAAATCTAATCTAACTCCGGTTAATTTGGATGAAGGGTTTTTCATTGAAAAAATTTATGTTAAAAGTCGATGATCAGTTTTAATTAAAAACTTTCTGCCATAAACTTATGGTCTAAAATAAGTAATGGCCCAGTGAATTGCTGCCAATTCCTTTTCAATTATTGCTTTATTAATTTCACCTTTTGTGAATGATCTTGACGCGTAGGCAATTGGTAATTGGTTGGCCGCTGGTGTCTGTTGTGATACAAAATTCTTGAGTCCACATAACTCGAGACTGCGTCCCTGTGAATGCCGTTCAGGGCTTGTCTGTGAGCTGACGGGTCCAGAGGATGCTTAATGAACCTCTGGACTTCGTCCGTCAGTACATATAGATGCCTCCGAACGCGCCTCGGCGAGGGCGCCTCTGCAAGCAACTGTCACCAAGGTGGACGTCAGTTGGTGTGGGGAGAGCAGCGAAAGTGTTCTCAGTAAATTCCGCGAAGCCTTTCCAATCAGCTTTAGAAAAGTTGATATATGTTCGGTGCTCCGCGGAAGCAAAGTCGGTTGGTTTATCGATGGAGATGATTATGGACAGGTGGTCTGATGCCAAAGTCAGCATAGGTCGCCATGATATGCTGTTTATCAGACCAGCGCTGACTATGGTGATGTCTGGCGAGCTACTGCAGTTACCCATAATCCTGGTGGGTGCGTCGTCGTTCATTGTGCAGAATGTCGAATCGTCTATCTGCTCAGCCAAGTCTGTTCCCCTACGATCGTTTGACAGGCTTGAGTGCCAAAGATCGTGGTGCGCATTAAAGTCACCTACTACCATACGGTTTTCACCTCTGAGGAGCGCACCTATATCAGGGTGATATCCTGCCGGGCAGCAGGTGACAGGGGGTATATAAACGTCAAATATTTCGAGCTCAACATCGCCTGACCGGATAGCAATGCCCTGAGATTCTAGGGTGGTATCCCTGCGGTCGATGTCTGCTTCGATAAGACGAAACTGCACGGTGTGGTGCGTAATGAACGCTAAGCCTCCACCATTATCCCGCTCGCGATCTCGACGATTCAACAGTGTTGAATTGCTGTTCAACTTCGTCTCTTGGACCCTAGCTATCAATATGCCATCCCTTCCCATGAAGACGGTTATCTCCTCGATCTTGCTCTGAAACCCGTTAATTAAATTAAAATTAAAATTAAATTGAAGAAGCTTCATGTGGTTCGGGAGACGTGTGGTGATGCGGGGTGTGAGGGATGTATGTGGTCGCGCCGCAGTTGCTGTGTGCGCTGCTGAGGTGGTTGCCGCCCTGTGGTGGTGGCGGGAGGCGTCGCAGTTGAGGTCTGCGACCGAGCAGTGCAACACGGGCCCTCGAAGTTCCTCGCCCAATGTCGCGTGGTGCGCAGACCTGAGCATGCCCTAAAGTGGCACTAGCCAAGGCAGGTGTTGCACTTGACTGATTTCACATTACGAAATATCCTGGTCTGACATACCGTGGAGATTTTAGGGGGAACCAGGAGTTGTTGGCGGCGGCATGTGGGTGGTGGTGCGGTTGTGTGTGTTCTGTGGTCTGTAGCCGTTGTGGTGTGGTCTATTGTGTTATGTTGTTGTGCTGTGGTGTTGGTGTGGGACTGCTTAGGTGGACTGAGGTTAGCCGTGGAGGCTGCTCTGTTAGAGCAACAGGGGACCACAAAAGACGTGGTCCACTGCCGATGTGTCCGTAGCCCTGAGCAGTCTCTGAGGTGACTCCAACCCTCGCAAGCATTGCACTTGACAGAGGTGGAGTTGTGGTGTAGTCGTCTCTAGCATACACAGCAGGTGTAGGTTTCTGGCCCTGGGTTTGACTCGATGCCAGCCCTGAGTAGAAGAATACGTAGTGAATGTAGCCCTATGGACGGACAACTTCTGAGATACTTCGCCGACCTAAACGGGGTTAGATCGCCGAAACAACAGCCCTTGGTCGGGTAAAACCCGAGTCATTCCGGTACGTAGAACCGGCTGTCGTGGGAATATAGTTTTGCCTGTACCTGTACTGACTCACCTTTAATAGTCGATTTTAATTTTTGCTTTATCTCTCGGATTGAATTTTCATTTCCCATAAAGTTTCTTGTTGTACCTTTTAGCTTGGTTTTTATCATTGAAATTGCTATGGCTTCATGACTATCCTTGATTTGTTCCAGGATATCAAGAGCATCTAAAAAACTATGTAGGTTCTCTTGCTTACCGTCAAATTCAGGTAGGAATTATGAAACTGTCTTAATGAATTCTACTGTTGTCTGTGCCATTTTGACGTTTGTTGTTTGGGAATTCAGTATCTGATACTCGTTTCCTTTTTGGTCTTCGTCTAGGTCGGAGGGAGATTCCAACAGGTATGTGCTAAAGTCTATTTGTATATTTTGTTCGATTGGTACTGTCTCCTCTATGTTATACCTTGCTAGTGAGGATACCAATTTGTCCCTAACACTAGAAAATATTTGGTATGCCTCTTTTTGGTGACTGCTAGTTAGTTGGCTATTTACACTACGTATTGCCGAACCTAATCTATTTAATGAATCTAATATTAGTGTGAGATGTTTCACTACTGTTTCTGCTTTTATTTTTGTATTTTTGTTTATGCACTTGTAAGATTTTTTTGCTGTATTTTTTTTCTTCTACGAGTGCCTTAAAAATTTCTTCCCATTTGCTCATTGAGGAAGGGAGGCTAAGAGAGAGCGGAAAAAAATAAAATTTTGTTTAAACCTTATCTAGACCGTCAGCACGGCTCAAGTACCTCTTTTTCAGATTTTTATTATGTGCAGAGTAAATCTTTAAAAATCGGCTTATGCAGCTTGCAATACTAATAATTAGGGCAACCCAAAATATGTTCAGGCATGTTTTTTGTTAGTAATTTTAGGAACACGCTGATGAAATGCTTAAACGTTTTTCCAAAAAATATGAAGTTTGAGATATATTTCTTAGAGCATATTCTAGCATATTTTACAATAAATGCATATTTCAGCATATTTTGCAGTAAATGCATATTTTCGGATACTTTGTGCTGCGCTGTTAGGTTTAGAACCAATAATAAAAATTTCTGAAATAATTTTGTCGAAAATTAAATAAATTTCAAAGTGCACGTCCACATCGTGTTTTTATAAATTTTTTTATGTGTGAGAAAGATAATACTACATATTTATATGTTTCGCTCTTGACAGATGATTTTTCCCGACGCTGACCCGCCATGGCGCGCCATTATAATTTCGATTGACAAGCAATTAACAAAGATTTGATCAAACGCAATTAACTGTGTTTTGTTATGGAAATCTTTATTATTACTAGTACCAGGTTACGCAGCGAGATACAAAACTGGTCGGTTACAGGCTACGTGTTACTACTATAAGTACCAGGGCATAGTTACGTAGAGGGAGGCAATTTCACCTCCTAGGACAACTCCATGTTAAATGCGACAGCAGGAAGCATTGGTGGTAGATTTGCGAGGTGCCGGTATTCGACTAGATTCCATGTACTTTTATACATAGCACGTTTAAAAAATAAAAAATGGAATAAATATGAATTATTAAACATAAATATTTATGTATATACACTTTTATGAAATTTAGAACATTTTAGGTGCTGCAAATAAAGTTAAAGGTATTTTTGGGCATGCAGATACTACATAAATGACAGTTAAAAGCATATCTTATGGCTTATAATGATTTTAAAAGCATTTTGTGGGGCATATATTTAGAATTTATTGGCACATTTCAGGCGCTTAAAATTTGTTTTTAGGAGCATATTTTGGGTTGCCCTACTAATAATCAAAAGCATTACCTTGATGGTATTTAATGCTTCGCTATGATCTACACTGGTCTACAAATTTCAACTTTTTTTCTGCGAATAAGACGGGACCTGGTGTTTCTGAACGGATTTTTCGTTCAGGGTTGAAACCTCTAAAAACAGCGTTTTTGGCCATTTTCGAAAAATTATAGAGCTGAACCCTGACGTGGTACAAATTTTGCATATATCAGAAATTAAAGGCTAAACCGTGCCCTTTCGAATGAGCCCTATGCCGAATTGATCGCGTGCACCCTTAAAGCAGGGGGTGTATTTGTGTTTAGGGGTGCAGGAAAAATTGATCACAGAAAGAATTTAATCTTAAACGATCATAGAAAATTAATAATGCCAAGGTTTTAACTATATTAAAAGTCGCTGATTACGAATCTGCAGTTAGATTTTAAAAATTTAAGATGACGGGTCGAATATGGTGGATATAAAAATTGGACTCCTAGACACAAATACACCCCCTGATCTAAGGGTGCATGCGATTAATTCGGCATAGGGCTCATTCGAAAGGGCACGATTTAGCCTTTAATTTCTGACATATACAAAGTTTGTAGCACGTCAGGGTTCAGCTCTACAATTTTTCAAAAATGGCCAAAAACGCTGTTTTTAGGGGTTTCAACCCCTTTTTTCTCGAAAACGTGACGTGATGGGAAGTTTTGGACCCCAGATTCGTGTTCAGCACGAAAAATCCGTTCGGAAACACCAGGTCCCGTCTTATTCGCAAAACCCTTGTAGACCAGTGCTATTATTTCAATGGAGTTTAGTCCCCTTTCAGACACGTCAAGTCTTGCTTTCAAGTCTGCTCGTTCGTAGGCGAAGGAGGTGAGAAGAGAGGGGAAGAGTACAGATACCTCCGTACCGTCAATTCGTTTCAAGTTTTCTTGTCTCTTTTGATCTTTTCGTTGCTTCCCATTTAAAGAACCAAGGACTTGAATTCAATTAAAGTTGACGCGTGTGGAAGCAAATAGAAAACACAAAAGAGAATGGGAAAAAATTGCTTTCAAGACTTGACGTGTCTGAAAGGGGACTTACTACATTAGCATTAGGCTTATCTATTTTTGATGTTTGTCCACCCATTTTGTTGAAAAAAAAACTCTAGTTGTGGGGTTTACTTCACTTCTATTGTAGGGGTCCTGTCTATTTCTAATAATATCCAGAATAAAAAATATTTTTGTAAAAAGAAAATTCTCTTGTTTTTATATAAAAGTTTTAGTATGAAACGGAAAGAATCTTTCGATTTTTGCCAATAAGTAGGCAGCCCTTAGTTAGTATTTAATTTAAATATTATTGTTAGTATTTAATTTAAATATTTAATAATTTAAATAACAGCAAGAATCTTTCAATCCTTGCCAATCAATAGGCAGCTGTTAGGTTGCCAAAATATTAATTATTATTATTTTGATATTAAATTAACGACACCTTTTTCTCCTTTTCCCGTCTGGATTTCTTGCTTGGCTAAACAGCCTACATAAAGTCATCTTCCTGGTTGCTTTTTACCTGACGTTTCCTATTGTAAATTTTCAAATAAGCTTGTATGAGCCTCTGATTAGCACGTTCAGCCCAGTTTTTTTTCTGGGGCAAACCGGTGATGAAAATAGCGAACTCCTGTTCGCCGAAATGAGGTTGCTGGTGGGCAATGGACACCAACTTGTTCATTTTTAGGTCGAAACGTTGCCCGGTTGGCGAGGTTGTGTAGCTTTTTTATGTTAACAGCTATGTCAGCTACTAACTGTGTTTTGTCAGTACGAAGGCATTGCCGCTAGATTTGGCACGATATTTTGCGGCTTGCCACTATAAAAGGCAAGTTGCCGCTATATCTGGCAGGATCGCCATGTAATAAAACGACAAGAAATTTGTTGTGGCGCAGTCGAGCGCTTATCGAATATTGTTCTTTATTAATTAATTCTTTCCTAATTTATACAAATTTTAACTTATTTAATTCTATGTTTTCTTATCTATATATATAAAAATGATTTGGTGTTTAATTGTAACGCTAAAACTTGAAAACGGCTGAACCAAATCAAATACTTCCTTAGGGGGGCTTGTTTGTTGTTACCCCGCGAAGGTTTAGTCGAAGAAAAAATTAAAAAATATTAGGGTGGCGTGGCACCTCCCATACAATCTTAATTTTTAAAGCTGATTATCTCTAAAAGAGTTCAAGGTAGGGAGCTGAAAATTGGTATAGAGGTAGGTGATATCAAAACCCTTCTCACGCAGAAAAGTGGGGGTTATCAGAAAAGAGGGCGTGGCACCTCCCATACAAACTTAATTTTTCATGTTGAATATCTCTAAAATTGTTTAAGGTAGGGACTTGGATATTGGTGTGGAGATAAACGATAACAATTCCATATTAACTCAAAATAATAGGAGTTATACGAAAAGGGGGCGTGGCACCTCCCATACATACTTAGCTGAATATATCAGAAAGAATAAATGGCAGGATCCTGAAAATTGCTATAGAGCTAAATGATATTAAAACCACTCTCACGCATAAAAGTGGGGGTTATCGGAAAAGGGGTCGTTGCACCTCCCATACAAACTTAATTTTTCAAGCTGAATATCTATAAAAGCGTTTAAGGTTGGGACCTGAAAATTGATCAGGAGATTAACGATATCAATAGCATGCTTATGAAAAAAACAGTAGTTTTGGGAAAAGGGGGCGTGGCACCTCCCATGCGTTCTTAATTTTTAAGGCTAAATATCCCTAAAAGCGTTCATTGCATGTACATAGAAATCACTATGCAGATATACGATATCAATACCATGTTCACCAAAAAAAAAAAGATTTATCGAAAAATGGGGCAAAGGAAGTTCATGCTCGTGAAAGTGATGAAGTAAGATCACAACATGCGATTATTCGACGACAACAGCGGCAACAACAAGTTTCTTTGGTGAACACTGAACGGGCAGGCTTTCGATATGAGCCAAACATTCAATATAGCGCATCTGTTCAAATCGGTCAAATGTCAGTAGTTTGTCAATATTACAATGCAGTCAAATTTCAAAAAGAACCGCCAGGATTATGTTGCGCGGGGGGAAAGGTTAAGTTGCCAGAATTGCTTCCACCACCAGAGCCATTGTTCCAGCTGCTTTACGGTGAATCTCCCAACTCGAGGCATTTCTTACAGCACACTAAAATGTACAACGATTGTTTTCAAATGACGTCGTTTGGCGGTGAAATTGTAAATGAACAAAACTACAATGCAACGTTTAAGGTAATTTTACTAAGCGCAATACTTGACAGAAACTACAGAACTTTCCTCCAATTATACAGGTTCATGGGCAAATTTTTCATCTCGCTGGATCGCTGTTGCCGCATCCAGATCAAGAACACAAATATCTCCAAATTTACTTTCTGGGAGATTCACATGATGAACTAAATCGACGTTGTACTATCTTCAATGCAACGAAAAGAGAAATAATCGATCAATTGCAGCAAATGTTACACGAACACAATGACCTTATCAAACTGTTTACGATTTCGTTGGAACGTATGCCAACAGATGATCATAGCATAATCATACATGCGGACAACAGACCAACAGGAACTCATGAAAGACAATATAATGCACCTACAGTTAGCGAAATATCAGTTGTTGTTGTTGGAGAAAATTTGGAGTCGCGTGATATTGTCATAAAACGTAGAACTGAAAACACACTAAAGCGGCTAAGTGAGACACATCGGTCTTACGACGCAATGCAATATCCGCTCATGTTCTGCCGTGGGGAAGACGGATATCACTTAGGCTACAAGATGATAAATCCAATGAATGGTTAGTACAAAAAAATGTTTGTTTGCTACTTCATATATGTAATTTAAACTTTTAGGTGTCGAGACAAATAAAAAGGTCAGTTCAATGAACTTT
>NW_016163153.1:8020-21684 GCF_001687245.7 Rhagoletis zephyria | reverse complement strand
GTTAAGTCTATAAATAATGATAATTCAATAAATATCGATAACTTGATACATTTCTTTAACTTGACAAATTTCGTTAATCCCACACGTTTTTATAGCTCGATAACTATCCGTAAATTTGGACAACTAAGTTTCTGTGTCTATAAATTTCGACAACTCAGTAAACATTGATCAGTTTGAATAATTCGATACGTTGCGATAACTTAATAAGCATGGATAAATTTCGATAATTATAAACTTCGATGATTCGATAAATTTCAGTAACCTTTAAGGCTGATTTTATATCGATTCCTATCGGAAAACTTCAACTCTGTTAACCTAATTCTTATGTATTTCTCATCGTCTCCATTTTCGCCTTTATCTCAATTTTCGTCTTTATCTTCACTTTTGCCTTTTTTTGTCTTCATCGTTCTCACTTGTTTCTTCATCTTCATATTTATCTTTATTTCAAAGTTTAATTTCAAATACGAAGTAAAACAAAATGCGAAACAGCTTAAATTGAACAGGTAGCAAAATCAACCATACACAAATATGGAAATTTTTTAACGACGAGTTTCAACCAATTTCGAAACTATAGAAACTCTCCACATCTACAGAAAATTACCTTTCCAAGTGTGTTTTTGGGTTTGAAATCGGTAACTTTACCTTGGTCTTCTCTTTGTTTTTATCTTTGACATCTTTGCTTTTATCCTTTTCTTTTTCTACTCACGTACGTGAGATGAGGTGCGATGACGTGTTAAGATGTGACGTAATTTTATGTGATGTGATAGGATGTCATGTCATGTGTTGTCATATCCTCTGATGTCATGTCATATGATATCATACCATATGATGTCATATCATGTCGTCGCTCCCAACGAAGAGTAGGACATCCCAAATTACCATGGAAGACTAGCACGTTTCACTATTCGCGTCGAAGACAAGCATATTTCATTATTCGCGTCGAAAAGTAGCACATTTGAGATTCTCGCGTGGAATACTAGCTCATTTCACTATTCGCGTGGAAGACTAGCACATTTCAGATTTTTGCGTGGAAGACTAGCACATTTCAGGTTTTTCGTGGAAGACTTGCACTATTCGCGTGGAAGACTAGCACATTTCAGATTTTTGCGTGGAAGACTAGCACATTTCAGGTTTTTCGTGGAAGACTTGCACTATTCGCGTGGAAGACTAGCACATTTCAGATTTTTGCGTGGAAGACTAGCACATTTCAGGTTTTTCGTGGAAGACTTGCACTATTCGCGTGGAAGACTAGCACATTTCAGATTTTTGCGTGGAAGAGTAGCACATTTCTGATTCTCGCGTAGAATAGTAGCGAATTTATACAAAGTGGTACCAGCAGCCGGCCAAAAACCGAACATACATGTATGTTTGTTATAATTATTTCTCCTCGACTAAGCTGAAAGTTTAATGTTGTGTATGGAGCTTTTCGATCTTTTATTTATATTTGGATAAAAAACTTTCGCAGAAATGGTATAGAATTCAAAAAAACTTATATTTTTGTATCGGAAAACTCTTTTCATCTGCAGAAGATTCCAAATTGTTTATTTAACCATTTTTTCATCGCAATTATAATTTATAGGTCCGACAAAAACCCACAAAAACCCCGAAAACCCGAAAAATGCAATGGGGGACAAATAAAAAATCGTTAGTATTAAAAAATGGTTAAATAAATAATTGGGTATTATTATTGTAAGTCTCCTGAAGAACTNTTGTTTATTTAACTTTTTTTTCATCGCAACTATAATTTATAGGTCCGCCAAAACCCCACAAAAACCCCGAAAAATGCAATGGGGGGACAAATAAAAAATCGTTGGTTGTTAAATAAATAATTGGGTATTGTCTCCTGACCAGAGCTTTCCGATCGAAAAATATTAATTTTCAAGAATTCTATACCATTTCTACGAAAAGTTGTTTTTTCCCATACTTATAAAAATACATGGAAAACTTTGAGCACTTTGAGCGACCACTAAATATTTTTTGATTTTAAAATAAAAAAATAGGGGTATTCATTTTTACCTTCCTTTTATCAGCTCGGGATGTAACTATGTAACATTGATGCGCCTAAAAGATGCAGCGATTTCTATTCTCAAGTTACATACGTGATGACAGTACGAATGGCCATTATAATAGGGGGGTTTTAGTTTTTTAAACTATAATTTTTTTTCTATATAGAACAATCCTAGGGGTGAGAGCATTACAATTCCGACTTTACTGTTTTTGGACCACCCTAATGTACATGTAGTCATATCAAGAACATCTCATTTCAAAGTGATATTGTTTTCCACTTTTGTTTATTTATTTATTGTTAAGAATTTTCATTAAAATAAAGTTCATTCTCTGAATAAAATCCATATAAACCCATATTTAAAACTTTGTAGAAAACTAAAAAAAAATCTAAAAATGTTCATCTAAATTTCAAAATTATTTTCTCAGAATTTTTTGAGTATATGGATTTAAAGCCCTTTCAATTTTATTGCAATAATGTGCAAGTTTCAAGTGGCTAAAAATTTCCGTTGTTGCGGTTTTCTTCCTTAAAAAAATAAATTGTGTTTATTCGTTATATGGGAGCAAAGGTATTTTTAAGGCTCTGAAACATGCGCATTATCACACTACAATTGAATCGGCTATAAAGCTTCATACTCAAAAAAATTTTAACACTTCTGAGTAAATAAGTTTGAAATTTGGATGAAGATTAGTTGATTTTTTTTTAGATTTCTACAAAGTTTTAAACGTGGGTTTACATATTTTTTTTTTTAATGAACTTTATTTTAATTGAAATTGAACATACTGACAACAAATTTTCAATGGTTAACCATAAAACAATATGAATTGCAAAAAGCTGAAAGGGGAAAAATGCATTTAAGAAAAATAAAAGTGGATGACCTCCAGCAAATGATCACTAAACGCTGTATACCGTCTGAATTTCATGAGTTTTATATACAATTATAGAAATATAAAATAAGCACTTAATTTTCAATATAAATTGGGTAGGTTCAGAAGGTGCAGAAGTTGAGCGCAACCGTTGCTAAAAAAATCAATGATCGTAATGCGTCTTCTGAACGGCTTGATACATTAGCTGTCAAATTCAAAACACACAACACGTTGTCTCAAATTATCAGAAAAATATTACGAACATCTAACACGCAACTGTTCAGTTGATCAGAAGTACAAAACCAGAGCTGTGTAAGTGTGAAATCATTTTCAATTTTAAATCAACAATTTTTTTCTTTCCAGTTTTCATTACTTATTCTTCGCTTAGGATTGAGGTTTAAAATTTTTGAATTTTCCATTCTCTCAAAGCAGTTATGAACTCACACACCAACATATTCATAGCAAGATTGAAAAAACCAATGTCCAATCAAAAAAAGGTTTAACACTGAATGAGTATTGAAAAGGCTGCAATCTTTTATGTGTGTGCATTCTTTAACTCAGTACCAATCATTAGTTCAAAGACACCCTGGTAAATAACTTTTTGATAAAAAGGAAGATTTTTGACAATTGCTCAATTGTAAAAATTCAAACCGGCGTTACCCAATTTAAGTTTTTTGGTAGAGGGGATTTTATATCATATGTTTGGGATTATATATAAAACAGTTGTATTAACATTTACGTTTTAAATATAATTCATGTTTTATCTTGAAAATGTTTAAAATTTACATTAAATTAGATAACTACTTCGCATAAGCTTTACATTTAGGTTGATAAAATTTTATTGAAAATATTTTAAAAATCTTAGTGTCTTTAATAAAAAAATAGCTCATCATAAAAATTGTATCGCCGTTCGGCGTCGGCGTAAGTTTGTAGGTCCCTCCCATTTGTGTGACAGCAAAGGCGCACGCTACAAATCGGAGGAGAAGCTCGGCCAAAACTTAGCAAAAGTGTCAAGGCCAAAATATGATTATTATAAATAAATTTAGTTTCAAACAGGTCGCAACCCTCTTCAAACACCTCAAAAGTATTCCCAATATTATTTAGTTGTGAACCCGCATGAGTCCGAAATTACCATTTTTTACCAGAATTTCCAGATTTTACCGGAAATCGTACTTGGTTTTCTGGCAACTGAGAGGACAAATAAGAGAGTAAGTAAGGTCATCTCTTTGTCAGAAGCTACCTGGTGGTAAATTCTGGTAAATGTGTCAAAAGATCCGATGTAGTGTGTTTGACAACCAAATTGTAAACAAAATAGAAGTGCACTCTGCTAATGCATGTTGAAAAGTAAATAATTCCTTGCTTGAGTGGATGCTAATGAGTTTTGGTTAAATTACAAAACGCTTAAAAAGGTATTAGCCGTCATTTTACGTTTAAAAACTTTAAAACTTTAACACATTACCACCCTATACTCTATATGTGATTGACCATTGAACTAAATCGTTGTTTATTTGGGTAAGATTAAAATATATTTTACTATTCAATATTGGAGTTGGTGTGAAACAAAAATTAATAATTTATTGTTATGTATGCAAATGAGAACTACAATTCTGAGCTTATTGAGCATCTCTTAGTCAAAAACAAAGGCAATTTTGCTTGATCAAGTTTCGAATCTAAGAAGAAAATGTTTTTAACAAACAAAAGGTTAATAATAAAATTTGAAGGATTTAAGATATTGCGTATGGTAGCATGAAACGTCACAATCTTCTTAATTGTCAGGCTGTTGATATGGCTACGAAAAAGTGACAATGGAAACACATAGCTGAAGATTTCATACTTACAGTGGGATAAACTTCAAACCTCTAATATAAATTAGTTAAATTTAGTTATTATTTTTTTTTATCAATTTTAAGTTTTCGTTTGGAATAATTTTCATGAACTTATCTATTAGGAGATCTCTTTGGAAAATTACCGTACATCCGATATCTATTGAAATTTTGACATCCTCACTTTTTGGAAAAAGAAGTTCAAGATACAAGTTTATGTGCAAAAAATAAATTAAACAATAAAAGTCTCCTTATATTTATGGAACTTATAATAGAAAAATTTTTATTTCATTACCCAGACTTTATGAATAGCCTACTCTATAAGTAATAGTAGAAATTCCGAATTAGTAAGTTCAGTCAAGACGTCATTCAAAAGTTTTGAAGAAAATCACTTTTCTCTTTTGTGAAAATTTGGGACTATCTTATGCGAGTATTGTCGACAAAATGTTAGTCTATGAATGACTAAAAATTAACGAATAAATGGTTAATCGCGATTAATGATTAAAATTAATTAAGCGATCGCTGTGGTGTAGTGGTTAGAAGTGCGCACTACCATTCCGCAGGGTGAGCGTCCGAGCCCAGTTCCGGCCAACAAAAAAAAGAAAATGTTTTTTGTAATAGTGGTCGGCCCCCGGCAGGAGTCGGCGTAAAACTGTAGGTCCCTCCCCTTTGTGCGACAACATCAAGGCGCATGCCACAATCGGAGGAGTAGCTCGGCCAAACACTAATATATGTCGATGGTCCTCTGCAATAACGGCACAATTCAAAATTTCAGGTTTAGAAAAATACATAATTTGAAAGCTTACAGTATGACTGCATATAATCCGGAATAATTACGTTCCAAGACATATTATTGCTAAATTACGAAACAAAAAATCTTTAATTGGCTCTACTGAAATATATGAAATTTTTAGTTGTGTCGATATGTAAGCGCCTTTCTATTATTATTAGTAATCATCAATACAATTTCAAATTACATAAACCCAGTCACAGCCCTTTTTTGTATTCGACGCTTCCAGAAATCACATAATACATAAAATAAATAAAAGCTGTTTTGATTAATATTACATAAACTGGAAACTGTTAAAAATAAGTGCGCTTGTGTACAGAGATTTTAGAACCTATTTAGTTCCTAAAATGTCTGTTTGCAACACATAACAATAAAAATGCACATCAAATTGCTAAGAATGATGAAGGAAATCGATTCAGACATGCCTGTTTAACTGGCCGTGCGTGCTCAAAACAAACACATGTTAATTAAGGAGCTATTCAAGTATTATGTAACCACCAGTGGAAAGCGGGGGTCTTGGTTTGCTTATTTTTAATAACAACGGGCAACATTTCTTCAAATAAGTAAAACATTAATTACACACGCACAAATTTTGCCTGCAATTTCGATCACAATTGAACACTGCACTTCACTCTCGTTTCGAATTTTTGAAAGCGTTTTTTAAGCTATTTAGTGGTTTAACACTTCTTGTGGGCACTTGATATTGTAAAAAAAATATGCGCAATTCGATCCCTAACTACATTTTTTTGTAAAGAACGCCCGTTTGCTTTAAATTTGTAAAAATACAATTATTTTTTTATTTTGTTTACATCTGTCATTTGTTACAAATGAAGAAAAGTCCAAGAGTTGCCAAGTATAAATATCTTTATATCTATTTATTAAAATAATAATTTACAATAATAATTTATTTAATTAATACTTTATTAAAATACAAATTTGAAGTGCAAATACATTTGTAAAACTGTTTATCACAAAATGTTATTAATTGTTTGCAAGCATACTATAGTTTTCATGCATTTTGAGAATAAATAATCTAATCTGTGTACATATATATCGTCGTTTAAAGTACAAAACCGCGTATCGTCATTCTGCAAAACCGTGTGACTGACATTGGCTGCCAAAAATTGGATTTGCTCACAAAAGCTCTTGGCTCAATTCTTATCCATTCGTCCTGAAATATACTAGCCAGAAATACGTTTGCTTTATAAAAAAGATAACCATTTTGAAATATGGGTGACTTTACTCTCTAGAAAATAATTTATGCAATTACGCGGTTTTGCATTTTCTTGATACGCGGTTTTGTACTTTAAACGACGATATGTATAGCATGTACTTACGGCGGCCGCCGTAGCAGAGTGATTACATGTGCGTACTTCCACTCCATAGGACCATGGTTAAATACCTGGTCAGATCATAACCCAAAATAGCAGTCGTCCTTCGGCACGCAATGGCAAACCTTCGAGTATATTTCTGCCTTGAAAACTCTTCTTATAAAATCAGAACTCATGCCTCAAGTTTGAGCAGAAGTTCGGCCAAACACTTAGAAAAATATTTTAGCACCAAATATTTATTTGTTTACTTATTTTAAGGGAGATGGCAATCTTCTGGTTTCACATTTTGAGTACAAATATTTCAACCCTGATACAACAAATAGTATTAGTACTGAATGATAATGACAGATTGCATTCCCATAAACGTCCAATCATACATGATTGAGTTTTTTTTTTGCATTCACATTCTCTATGTGAATGGGTGTCAACCATTCCATAACACACTACATATTTTGTGTTTACAATTTGTAACCAATCTCAAGAGCGGTTGTTCAATTTTTTAAATCAAACAATCACATTTTTGAAACGAAAAAAATGAGAATGCACACTCAATTGATTCAATCATTACACAGCTCTGTACAAAACAATGCGTTCAGAAGGTGCAATCGCAACAGTTACTGAGCTGTTGCGCCTTCTGAACGTGCCCATTATGCCTTTATGATTTATTTTAAACCTTAAATGACGATGCCATATCATGTGATGTCAAGTCAAGTGATGTTATGCCATATAATGTGATGTCATATCATATAATGTCATGTCACGTGATATCGTGTGATGTGATATCATATTATGTGATGTAATATCATGTGATGTCTTTTCATATCATGTGATAAAATGTTATGTGATGTCATGTAATGTGATCACATTCCATGTTCCGATTAGTATATCGTATTAGTATATGATTAGTACAAACATTTTCGTATTTGTGTATAGATGTTGCTGCAAATGTTCAATTTGACATGTTTCGCATGTTGTTTCACTTCACATTTGAAATTAAGCTTTGAAATAAAGATAAATATGAAGATGAAGAAATAAATGATAACGCTGAAGTCAAAAAAAAAAAGAAGGCAAAAGTGAAGATAAAGACGAAAATGGAGACAATGACAGATAGATAAGAATTAGGGTAACTGAAAGGAAATTTCTTGAATTTATGAAGTGCAACTTCTTTACGGCAGTTGGTTGGTTGGGAGTAAATTGTCAAATTCAAGGGGAATAATGCACATGGAAAAGGCTCTCAGCGGTTTAGCGGTTTGAGAATAAAGCAAAACAAAGATGCCTAGAGCTACAGGCACTAAACACTTTAGGGTAAAGGTGAAGAGGAATATGCAAAAATAAAGATAAATATGAAGAAAAGGATGAGGATGAAGATCGATATTGTTATCGATATAAAACTCGATATTTTTGTCGATATAATAATGAATATTGTTATCGATGAAATAATCGATATTGTTATCGATACTAATATTGATCAAATAACCGCTACTGTAATCGATATAGTAATCAATATAATAATCGATATTGTTATCGGTATAATAATCGGTATAATAATCGATTAAATAACTGATTTTGTTATCGATTTAGTCGTTTATATTGTTAAAGATATGTACAATAATCGATACTGATGATTGTTATGTTTATCGATGAATTAATAGATTTTGCAACCGTTGTATTTTTCTATATGGATATTGTTATCGGTATTTTTATCGACACAGTTATCACAATTTTATACTAACGTTTAAACGACGGTTTTGGCCGTAATTTTCAGCCAATTGTGAAACCATAAAAACTCATCTGCTCATCTACGAAAAAATGCCTTTCCAACGGTGTTCTTGGTTTTGCAATCGGTTCGGTAGAATCGCCAAACGAACGGAGACAAAATTTATGTTAGCGTATTAATATATAGATGTATTTTATGCTTTGCCGTTTGCATATGTTTACACATCAAATTTCATGAGCACCTAATACTCACGCCTTTTTTTAAGCAGAAGATTTTCATTCAAAGATGTGAAATAGGATGGACTTGAAAATTTTGCCGGCTACATAATTTCGAAAATGGGGTTGACGACTAGGTTTCAAACTTTGTATTTTAAACGACGATATGTTAATTGTTTAGCGGTCTGTTCAAGTTGACTTCAGGTTTTTTGCATACATTAGAATCTTTAACTTCAAAATTTGTGAAAGTTCATGATGATACGTTAATCACAAAGCCAAATTATTTGCAAAAACTCATGAGAAATTTAAAAAATTAATTTGAACAAAAATATAAATAGGTTTTATTTGGGAAGAGCATTCTTTAGAATTATATTTTTAAATCGCAAGATTGTATTCAAAATAAGAAAATGACAAAATAACAAGCATTGCGCGTGATTATTATTATAAAATAAAAATAAAAACAATTACTATGAAGTCTTCTTTAACACTTTATATCAGAGACATACCTATTATATTTAAGAGAAAAGAATATAACTCAATCAATAACACAAAGGAACAGTGATTTTGTTGCATCAAATGTTAAATCTGTTTTTGATAGACTTTTTTATTCTGATTACGAATCCGTAAGTCTCCATCAGCTCTAGATTTGGAGAAAAATTAGGTCAAAGTGTCAAAAAATCGCGTTTTTTGCAATACATTAGAATTACATTTGGGCACCAGTTCGGGGCTAGGTGGGGAGTAGTTTGGGCCCAGGTAGGGCTCATAACACTGTGAGACAAATGGTAGGGGTCAGTGATCGGGAAGGGTTCAAACTACCGGGGAAAGTTATATCGGTAAAAAAGCAGTTATACCTGTCCCGGCGTTTCGCTGGGTCACGTCTAGGAATCGAGATATATATAAAACTATCATATAGGGGTAATTGTCACCTTTGGTGGTCTTTTTTGACATAACTCGAGAACCACTAGTCCGATTTTGCTCAAACAAATTTAAAAAAATTAAAAATTACAATTCCTTCAATCTGTTCATATAACGGTTTTCTATATAATCAACAGTTTTAAAAAAATTTAATATTTTAGGCAAAAAATATTTTGTTTCTTCATACATTTATTTTAACCGGCAAAACTGTTGATTATATAGAAAAATGTTATATGAACAGATTAAAGGAATTGTAATTTTTAATTTTTTTTTTAATTTGTTTGAGCAAAATCGGAATAGTGGTTCTCGAGTTATGTCAAAAAAGACCACCAAAGGTGACAATTTCCCCTATATGATAGTTGTATATATATCTCGATTCCTAGACGTGACCCAGCGAAACGCCGGGACACATATAACTTGTTTTTGACCGATATAACATTTCCCGTTGGTTTCATCCCATCCCGTTTTTGACTGTCGCATAGTGTAATTATTATCAAAAGACTCAAATAATAAATAAGTCTCAAAACAGAAGTCTTTGAAGACTTAAAAATATTNAAAAGACTAAAATAATAAATAAGTCTCAAAACAGAAGTCTTTGAAGACTTAAAAATATTTATCTCAATGATAATTATTATGACAAGACTTATAATATTACTGTCAAAATAAAAGTGTTTGAAGACTTAAAAATAGTTATATCGCTGAAATTATTTTGAAAAGATTTCTATTATGAAAGTCTTAAAATAATAGTTATCGATGACTTAAAAAAATTTCTCACACACAACTATTATCAAAAGACTTTTATAATTCTTACGAAAATTTGCATGCTTTTTTAAAACTCCACCATGAAATAATTATTATGCTGGGTCTCTGCTTTATATTTTATATATTTTTAATAAAATTAGTGCGAGCTACGTTAGTAAAAAAAATACCAAGGACTGATAATGGGTTTTGGTTTTAAATAATATTACATTGGTATAAATATGGGAAGGAAAATACTCCGATTTATTGTTTTAATGTTATCAAAGTGGCAAGGCCGTTGATAATACTCACAATTTATGAAACTTCAAAAAATTTTATTATCCGTCAAAAGTTGTTTATTGAAATTACCTTTTTTGTATCATGGTTTTTTCTATGTTTTGAGATTGTGTCCTCTACCACGTTGTCAGATTTTCTTTTTCTATTTAAGTCTCCGCTTATAGGCGGCATACACGATGCGTCTGACTCTCGAGTCATTTGAGTGCGTGTTGACTCGCCTTCGATTAGACACAGTTGAATCATTCAGAGTCATTCCACGAGTCATGTCGGTTTAACTAACACATATTTATTTTCACAAATACATGCAAACCGACTCACGTGTACGACACACTGTGTATGTCGCCTATTACAGAGTTTTTATAATTTTTAAATGTAAATTCAAGCGCATTGCGCTCACGCATCATTTGGGAAACTACCTACGGATGGTTTTATTCAACCTCTGGCACTTCCGATATCAAATTAACAATGTTGTCGTCTGCAGGCGAATCGTTCGTTATACAGAATAATAGACCCATCAGAATGCGTACTTGCACGCCAATAACGGAAAAGTAAGCGAAGGAAGTGGCGTTCGTACCGTAGAGATACGCCGCAATGAAGGTGTTGCGTCTGCAAACAAAAATTAGCATGGCCGTATACTAGGGGTTTACACAAGTAAATTTTTTAGATACAATAGCAAAACACTCAAATTTTTTTATTACTATATTCCCACTTCTCTTGATGTCTTCATCACTGTCTCTGGCTTTTCGATGACGATTTATTGTCTGGATGCCTACTTTACTCAAACAATGTGTAAATTATGTGCATTTTAATTTCATTGGTCCTGTCTTGTGTTAACGTGGGGTTATACAACTGTCAACAGAGACGGACTTACGAGCGTCAAAAGTTGAGTGTTGGCGAACGTTCGCTGGGTCCGTCTACTCAACTGTCACTTTCATCCTCGAGCGGAACGTACGCCCAGTACTCTTTTTGTAAGGTATGGATATTTATTTTATGTAAAGGTTTTCTAAATACTTATGCACTTGAGTATTACTTGCGATTGCAATTTTAGCTAACTCTGAATTAGGAAAGTTGAAATTTGCCACAATTGCTAAATTCGGTTTTTCTTTCTGAAAGAGATAATTAGACATTAAGTAAAAATAGCAATTTACCCTTTTGTCCTTTACCACGTCGTGTCGTTTAAAACTTAATTAGCTCCATTATTTATTATTCCTAATGCTAGCACTATTTTCGTATAAAAATAGGTTTGGTAGTTAAATCAGTCTTTATAAAAAGATTGCAGATAATTGCAGCTGGAATAGATTACATATTAATCCCATGTTGTATAGAAGTAATTAGTGCTACATCATAACAAACAGGTCGGAACAGAAAAAAGATATAGTTCATTCATATATATAGTACTTCTATATTGCTAGTAAATTCAAAGTACATTCCCCAACATCAGAGTGTCGATATATTCAAAAAAGAAAGAGAGATCCGATAAGAGAATGTACTCAAACTGACATTTTTACTTTTCGAAATTCAGGACCGGTTTAACAAATTCTTATTGAAAAATAATTCACATGAAAAATGAACAAAAAATACAATATTTGTATATCTATGAGAAACACTGTAGCCGCTGTTGTGTTACAGAAGGACTTAGCATCATTTGGCATTTCCAGTTGGCGTCAATAAGCACAGAACAGAAACGAATAGCGTGTTTTATTGGATTCGGTCAACTATCATATGCCACACAGATTCATGTGTAAATAAGTTTTGTCTTATGGCGATTTCTTTTCTACAAAAACTGTTGTCTTTTCAATGCCCTCTCCTTAGTATTTGTGCAGAGGGCACTCAGAAGGCAACTTTTTTCGGTAGAAAAGAAAGCGCCATTAGTTAGGAAAAACACCTCCTATTTTCCAATTTTCCGGATATCGAAAAAACGAAGAGCTTCGAAGAAAGTCGATATATCGAGCCCTAACCGCAAAAAATTTTGGATTTATTTCAAAACTTACTTCTTGAAGTAGAAATACTCTAGGACCTAGAGTCTAGATGAACAAATATCTGACATAGAGTTACTATTTAGAAACTGAAAGCAAATTTTCGCCGAAATGCCGATGCAGAATAAGAAAATAGGCGCAAAGTTTAATGCTTCGATTTCGAACCGCCCCGCAAATGAAAAATTGGTAATTTAATTTTTTTTTGTGGCGTTTGTTTAGACTTTAGGGTGTATGTCGAAAATTTATTTACACTTTTAGCGGTGACTTACTGCTATCATCATATTCGCTGTAAAAAATTTCGAATTATGACCCGTTCCATGCGGTCTTCAAGTTGTCAAGTCAACTCCGCACAGGTGCAAAGACAGTCTAAGAGCGTTTATGCATCAAAAGTTAATTTTGAACAAAATTCGTTGGAGTTAACTGCGGTTTGAATGAAACATGAGACCGTAAAATTTTTGTTTGTTTGTTTAATTCTCTGAACCGCCCCTGTTATGTTATGGCACTTCATCCTATGTAGTAGTTTACAAATATACACGTATGCTTCTACAATCACAAAAATTTTCATAGGCTGTCTTTCTTTGATTTCGAATGGAAAACACATTGTGATCATATTGTACTAGCAATATAGAAGTATTATATATATGAATTCATTGAATTTAGAAATACGCGGAAAAAATTCTAATTTCTTTAAATTAAATATTTATGTATAATGAACGGAAAATCAAGTAATGTATGGACATTACATGTGCATCTTGTGATAAACACTAAGGTAATGTTCGTTTGGTATTCAGTCCTATGACTTTACTGGCTTAGTTTTCAAACTTAAAATTATATTTCTTGCTAAATCTTGAAGAATCGGTTCCCCAAGGGGTGTAGTATTAATAAATTTTACAACGATTTTATCAACCTGCAATGTTGTATGTCCGGACCACCATTTTATACTACAAATATAGCAAAGGTATTTATGGCAAACCTAGTCTAGATATCAACC
>NW_016163153.1:380-3273 GCF_001687245.7 Rhagoletis zephyria | reverse complement strand
ACATATATCTCTCAAAGATGGATAAAACGGATGAAGATGAATCAAATAAATTTAGTTTACTGGCTATTGTATTGGACACTAATCCATCCCAACGAATGGTGCGACAAAAACCTGGTTGAACATGCCCACATAGCAGTACCATAAGGGTCAGTTTAGATCCGGAACATCAGGACATGAGCGCTTGTTTCTGGAGCTTCGAATTTCTAAATTGGTGAGTTATTTACTTGTGATGTGATGCATGCGCATATACATAACTGATATACCTAAACAATATTATTATTATAATTTATTGACGTGAGAGTATAGACGTGTTAGGGTGCATGAAATGATTACGGATCAGGATTGCAAAATCATCAATTAGATCTTGTTTCTTTAGAAGATTTCGTCTCATTGGTTTCTGTAGTATTGCCTGGTAGTAGAACTAGTTTGACCAGTGGTCTTGTTACCTGTCCCTTTTCGGTCATAAGATCAACTACACGCACTCGGTTGTCGGAACCTGGGTGTAACTTCACCACTCTACCCAGTCTCCACTCGTTAGGCGGCAGGTTGTCCTCTTTATGACGACAACGTCTCCAAGTTCCATGTTCTTTTGAGAGAGCTTCCATTTAGTTCGCTTTTGCATTTCCTTCAGATATTCTGCCTTCCATCTTCTGCAGAAGTGCTGATGCAATGCCTTTAGCTTCTGCCACCAGTTAACTATCGATGCAGGGTTCTCGTTTACATCGATTTCTGGTGGGGCTAATATGTGTCCACCGATTAAGAAGTGAAGGTCAGTTCGCTCAAGCTGAGCGTACTGAGTTCCTCGAAAGTATATTTGCATCCTGAGGCTATCTTTTTAAAGTGAGTTTTAAAACTTATTACTCCTGACTCCCACAGACCCCCCATGTGCGGCGCCGCAGGCGGTATAAAATGCCAAGACAGTGCTTGATGGGTAAACTTTGATAGAGCGTTTGTGCGAGCATCAGCTATGAAGGCTTTGAGTTCTGTTTTAAGTGCCCGTGACGCTCCAACAAAGTTTATTTTGGGCGCCCTCGTCTGGCAACGAATCTGTTAAAAGCTGCTAGAAAGGAAGCTGTACTTAAGTCGCTTGTGGCCTCTAAATGGATGGCTTTGGTAGAAAAGCAAACAAACAGGCAAACATAACCTTTTGAAATACGGCAACCGCGCCCGCGGTAACTTTTTATATCAAAAGGCCCAGTGAAATCCACTTTTGTGTTGGTAAATGGCCGTGAATAGGTTGATCGTTCCTGTGGAAGAATACCGATCAGCTGATTTTGCGAGCGTTTCTTAAAGATCGTGCAGATCTTGCAGTTGTAGATTATGGACCTTATCATAGTTTTGACCTTCGGAATCCAATACTGCGTTCGGATGAGACGCAGCATTAGTTGGTTTTCACCGTGGAGTGAGACATCATGGACGAATTGGACAGTCAGACGTGATAACCTGCAATTATACGGAAGGATGATTGGGTAACGTTCGTTGTATGCCAGATCGAGAGATGCGCCAAGACGACCACCTGTTCTCAATACACCGTTCTTGTCGATGAAAGGATTTAAGGGCAATATTTCGCTTTTCGCATCGATCGGTCCTCCAGATTTTAATTTCGAGATTTCCAGTCCGTAGTGTTCCTTCTGGGAGTTTGTTATTAAGCGGGTTGTGGTTGCCTTAATTTCATCGGCTGAAATTAAGTAAGATTCCGGCTGAATTGAAGCTTTTGTTTTCGGATGAGTTCTTTGAGAGAATCTTAAGACGTAAGATATTACTCTCAAAGCTCTTGGTAAGCTAGAAAATCGGTCAAGAATATCATTTGTGTTGTCATTCGTTGTTGTTGTATGAACGTTCACCCGTTTCTCTTCAATGTTTGTGGTAAAGTCTGTGTCTTGTGTTGGCCATTTTTCTTTATCTTCTTGCAGCCAAGAAGGTCCCTGCCACCACAACGAATTGTTGACCAATTCTTGCGCTAGTATGCCTCGGCTCGCCAAGTCTGCGGGATTTGTTGCTGAGTCCACGTGGTGCCAATTCAAGTTTCCCACTTTGTCGATCATCTTGGTAATACGATGGGCTACAAATGTAGACCACGAACATGGGGGTTTGCGGATCCAGGCCAAAACAATAGTGGAATCAGTCCAAAGGTGTATCTGCAAGTGGCCTAAGTCGAGATTATTGATGACCGATTCGATGATTTCTGCCAGTAATACCGCCCCGCAAAGTTCTAATCGAGGTAAGGAAATTGTTTTTACTGGTGCAACTCTAGTTTTTGCCAACAGCAAATTGACAAAAGTGCTTTTGTCTCGTTCCACGCGCAAGTAGACTGCAACCGCGTATGCCTTTTCGGATGCATAGCAAAATCCATGAATTTCGACTTTCTCCGTTGGCGAGAATTCTACTCATCGAGGAATACGTATGTTGTTGATTTCGTTGTAGTTTTTGGTGAAAGTCTGCCTTCTGTCTAATGTTGTTCGAGATACATTCTCATCCCAGTCGGTACCCTCTAACCAAATGTTTTGCATTAGTATCTTCGCAACGGTGCTAGCCATCCAAGTGGATCAAAAAGTTTGGCGATATCTGAGAGTATCGATCTCTTTGTGATTGATGTGATTTTTGAATGCCTTGTAGTATTTGGCTGCAGTTCGAAGTCCATTTTCGAAGAGGGAAACCGGCAGATTGTAAAACCGTAATGACTTCGTCTCTAGCTCGTATCGCAGAGTGGATGGTGTGTCCGCCAGCGAGAACATCATCGACATACATGTATTTGCACAAAATATTCGAGGCTATCGGATAAGAGCTTTCAGAATCAGCAGCTAATTGCAGCAATGTCCTTATTGCAATATAAGGAGCACAGTTCACGCCGAAAGTCACAGTCTTTAGTTCATAAAGGCTGATGGGATCGTTC
>NW_016163153.1:0-305 GCF_001687245.7 Rhagoletis zephyria | reverse complement strand
TGGCAAAAGAACATCGTTTAGACTGACACCATTCGCTGTTGGAGAAGACGCATTGAAAACTACACGTACCTTTGTTCATGTGCTTTCTGCTTTTATCACAGAATGATGAGGTAGATAATAGTTGTCTACGGAATCTGCTGACTGAATTGAATTTACTTTCGACATGTGGCCCATGGATTCATATTCCATGACTACTCTATTATACTCCTTTTGCAACTAAGGCCCTAATTAGACTTTAGTTGGGAAATCGTCTTTAAATGGAAGAGACACGACGTATCTTCCATCTTGATTCCGCATTGTCGTTC
>NW_016163152.1:0-38152 GCF_001687245.7 Rhagoletis zephyria | reverse complement strand
CGCCGCCGCCGCAAAGCCTGTCGGCGTAAACCTCTAATACATACACATAGAAATGAATTGCTCTCCGTTAGTCTCGCTAAAACTCAAAAACGGCTTGACCGATCTGAATAATCCTTTTTCTGGTTCGGTCGTATAATTTCCGGATGACTAAAAAAATTTAGTGAGTTGCCACGTGTTTGAAAATTCCTATGTAAGTAATTGATGAGATAAAGAAGGTGTCACAATGGGCCGTATGAATAAAAATAAGTAATTGCTTTTTCTTCAAATTTCAGACCTTTTACTCAATTTATTCAAATAAAATTGAAGTAAAAGGTATGAAATTTCAAGCAAAAGCAATTTCTTAGTTTTTATTCATACGGCCCAATGTGAGTGTCAAAAGAAAGGGGTTTAAAAAGGCTTACAGCCGTAAATATTTTTGAGGAAAAATTTAAATCAATTGAATTGGTAAGATAAATTGAGTATTACAATATGGGTAAAGAGATTTAAGAAAGCTTATTATCGAAAATATTCGTGAGCTGGGTTGCCCCCTGTATGAAAAATGTAATTCAACTATACTGATAAGAAAAATTACGTTTTGCAAAATGGCTATCAAACTAAAGAGATTTCAGAAAGCTTATTGCTGAAGATATTTTTGAGGCGGGTTGCCACCTATTTCGAAAATTCAATTCAATTAAATTGATATTTAACATGAATTTATGATCTTTTCTTTTTCAATACACTCTCCTTAGTATTTGCGCGTAAAGGGCACTGAGAAGGCAACATATTTTCGGTAGAAAAGGAAACGCCATGAGTATGTATTACAAGATAGGTATCAAACGAAAGTTATTTTTAGAAGTTAAGTACAAGGAAAATTTCGCGTTGGGCCACTTCTGCTCTCATGGCCTAGATATAACATTTATATACCTATGTTTGTGCTTTTCCTTCATTGAAATGCTTCTATACCATTCATAGATTGTTGATATTTTAAATTAAATGAAAGGCCTTTCCCCATAATTTTATCGAGAAATGAAAGGAATGTTTTGTGTCCTCCCGTCTGCATACAAAGTCGTCAATAAAAATTGTTTTGTCCTCCCTTAGGCGTTTTAAAAGTTGGCAAGCCTTCTACACATTTGCTCGAAATTTTTACTCAAATTGCTTCGAAAGATGTTCAAATATGCATTTGACCATTTTTCAGCTATAAATCCCATTTAACCAGAATGGCCAATATTACTTTGTAATGCGACTGAAGTTAGGATTTGTATTTGATGAAGTAAAATCAATTCCGAGGGTGTAAGTGTAGTAAATCAAAAAAAAAAGTATCAAAGCCATATGGCGAGCAGTGTTGCCAGGTTGATGATTTGGTCGTAATTTTGAAGATTTTTTACGGCCATGACGATAATCGTGTGGAATCATGTGGAAGCACTTACAGTAGTTGTCGATGAGTAGTTTTCTTCTATGTTTCATCACTATTTGTGCAGTTTTTTGGGTCAAATTCATAGTTTTTGCGTTGTGTACTGATACATATTTTATTGAGCGAAGGAAATTATGAATAAGTTATTTAGCAAAACTGATAGGTATGAACAGTTTTTAATGCACAGTTCTCAAGAAAATCGAAAAACTCATATAAAATCACACTCAAGAAATGAAAAAGAAATTTTCTTCTATAAAAATTTCTTAATCAGTCTGAAGATCTCAAGAAAAAAACGCTCGTATATTTAGTTCTTCAAGAAAATTTACGCCAACGGCAAGGTTCTTTTTCAGGCAACAAAACTGATGAAGAAATTCTTGTGATTTTTCTATAAAGCTGTAAAACATAACATGAACTAGAGAAAAACTTTGTGACAAAAACAAATGTTAAACGACTTATCCAAAGTTTCACTAATCAATTTTAAATCTATCAATTAAAATTTAAATTATTTAATTATCCGAATAATATTGTGTAATTTTTTAAATTTTAGCAGACTGATAAATTTAAAATTGATTGGTGCAGCCGGGAATTAATGATCTAAAAATGAAGAAGAAAATGCTATTTTATTGCAACTAAAAATATTTTTATTAAAAGTAGTGTAAATTTTAAAAATTCGTAAAAACTTTTAACTTTTTATTTTTTATCAGAAAAAAACCAAACGAGCCACCTGGTTTTGTTTATTTTAATTTTTTATATGTTGACGATTTTTACATGAAAATGACGATTTTTGAGAACCAAACTGACGATTTCTCACTTCAGTGACCTGGCAACACTGATCGCAAGCCAAAAGCTTCGGTCTACTTCTACTTACGTCATTAATCATATGTTTTCCGCATGCGTTTTGAACCATAAACACCTCAATATACGATGGCATATACCTACATATACGACTGCAAAGTGCAGCGGCTGCATAGTCGGAAAGTGGAAGCGGAATTGTCAGCTACATTACAATGAGCTGAAAGAGAACGAGTTGCAGCCAACTACTGAGCGAGGACAAAAATAAAAAAAAAACGACAAATCGACAAATCGAAATGCATTAGAAAATACTGATAACAAATTGTGAATTGAATTAGTTGCTGGCGCCATAGAGTACAAAATTAAAAGTGATTTAATAGCGAAAAATTTACACTTTTGATAGTGCAACAAACAACAATTTGCATGCAAATGTATGTATGTACGCATGCATCTGCATTTATATAAATGTAAAAGTATTTTTGTTTTAAGGTAAATTTCTTGTCTTCTCACTTGTAAAGAGCTTTGTAAACAAAATAGACCGATGAGTGGGTTCTCTCTGAACTCGCAGCGATTCGCACGTTATGTAGGTGATGCCAGACTGTCATAAAATAACATTTTTCCATGTTCAGTATACAGATTGGCCATTTTATATGTTTTTTGCTGTTAAAGCACTTTCACGCTCTTTGTGACATTGGGCATAATTTTTGTCTAATTTTCGGAAGCTTGTGAGATTCGGGTTCAAAAAATCTAATTCTAAAAACAATTTAAAAAAATTCAATTGAAAATATCACAAAATTAATGATGATTTTAGGCCTTGAGGGAAAAAAGTTGAGGTGCACCTTAAAAGCAATTACTAAAATGAAAATGGTAAGGGCGCGAGCCACGCCGTTTTAGTTTTCCTTTAATATAATAAGAAGTATCACGTAGGTACATTGAACTTTTTAGTAAATACCGCATTTATTTTTTATAGATCCTTCAAAATTTTTTTTTTTTTAATAGGCTCCTCACAGTGATCCTCGGGCATGCATAGGTTCGATTAAAATCGATCCAAAAAATTTGTTCATCAGTTTTTAGATACATATTTTTAGATCGAAAAACGGCTTTTCTTGAAATCCTACCTGATCGCTTTTTCGAAAAAAACTCAAAATTACGGTTTTTTCTTAATTGTTGCACTTGTCTATTAACAGCTTGACTATTTTTCATCCGATTCTAAAAACCGATCATGTTTTGAAAAGAGGTTTCATAGACTTTTAAAATTATGTATAATAATATATAGTTAGACTTAGATTGTTGGCAGTTTTCATCGGTTAAAAGAAATTGCATAAAAATTGTCAAAAAGTTATGCAATTTTAGCAAAAATACGGCCTTGAATTTATATGTGTATGTACCGGACTTTCAGATTTCATGGCCAGTANAAAAAGTTATGCAATTTTAGCAAAAATACGGCCTTGAATTTATATGTGTATGTACCGGACTTTCAGATTTCATGGCCAGTATGGCCAAGCAATTCGTCTTACGTAATATGTAATTCGAAGGGTAATTGGAGTGCGAATTACAAATAAGAGAGCAAACTACGTAATTGGCATCGAAATCGGTTCACATGGTCTAAAATTAATGCCGTAACATACGAAAAAAAAATATTCCGACGAATGATAATCTTCCTATTTTTTTAAAGTCTAAAAAATTAAATGTTTTTTTTTTTTATCAACTTGTAATATTTGTGTACTGACTTATTTATGCTTTTAATTCAAAAACATTGCGCAAGTACACAATAAGTGCAAAACGAAATATTTTCAGTGGAAAAAATATAATCGTTATAATGTAGGTAAATATATTCAGTGCAAATTGGCCACTCGAAAACTCTAAACGTTCGTACGTGCAAATACATACATATGTACATAAATATGTATACGCATGTATTTAACTTTTCTCCACTTGTTCTCAATAGTTGAATTATAATCACATATTTACAGTATTAGAAAAATAAATAGAAACAACGCAAAAATCTGCGAGTTTGCCCTCCCTAATTTGCTTTTCCTTTTATAATTTCTAAGCATCTCCACTTGTTTACTATCAGGTTAAGAATCATAAATTTAACAAAGTCTGCAGAATTTTATTTATTTATTTATTTTGTTTTGAAGAGTGCTAGGACGAAAGCTTTTTTTGGTATTTCTTTTACAGCTCGGTGCTCGAAAAGCTGTAATAAACTTCAAAGAAAATAAATTTAACTCCTCAAGATGTACAGCCTTGGTGCATATCAAAGTTGAGAATAATTAGACAGTTTGTAAAAACCCAAGATTACTAGCAACATACAATTGGTCGTGGCCCTATTATTTTTTCAAACACCGTTAATATAATATAAGAGTGATATTGCGTTTTCTAGAGAGTGTGATAACAGATTTTTTATATCAAGCATACAATCAATTAAGTATGTATTTTTAATTGCAAATTACCGCGCAATATATTTGGAATTTTTTCACAAATAGTTACCTAACAAATGCAAATTATCTAAATATCTATCAGTAGATATGTTTTCATATTGGTCTTCACCTTGATAAAAAGTAGATAAAAACGAAATATTTTTAATGCGATGAATAGCTTTGTATCAGAAAACAGTTGTATTTAACCCTTTCAGTACCAGCGACAAACTTTTTATGTGGTTAAAACTCGTCACAAAATTCGGTAGCGAACAATGTAATCTATTGAATAAGTTAAAATTTTTTTCCCCTGAAACTAGGATTAGAAAAGAGTGCAAGTATTGCTCATAAGTTTTGGACTATTTTTCGCCAAGGAAAAAAAAATAAAAATAATTGAGATCATATCCTTTTTTAAACACCTAGATGATGACGTCATAGTTAACCCTATAACAATAACGTTGTCTTTAGTATTTTTGTGGTGCAAATCGTAAACGAAGACAACAGTAGCTACATATATACTTAAATATTTACTTATATCAGGCAAATAGAAAACATTTATTTATTTATAAAAGAGGCAGCGAGATAGGCAAAATTATAGTCATTTTTGACCCTATAACCCATAACGTTGTAGTCCTGTTTTTATAGGAAATCGTAAAAGAATATTACGCCAGTTAAGCAGCTGGAACGTGGTGGTTGGAATCAGTAGAGGACCCTTCGACACATTTCTACTCTAGTGTTAAGCATCACGATCATATAAGGGCAACAAAATTTTAAACTGTAACTGAGCTAATTATACTTTTTGGAGTCATTTCAAGCTTTTAGTCAAACTCACTTCTCTTTTTTGCACAATTGCGAAACTAAAACGGCGGTTCAATGTAGTAGAGATGTCAGTTTTAAAAATTATCGATGAATCGATGAATCGATATACATATCGCCTATTTATGTAGGGAGTGAAAATTTTTCGATGCATCGGAGCAAAAAAACCATATTTTCGATGCATCGATGTTTTTCCGACATCCCTAGGCCAGCATTTATTTTGAAAGGAAGAAGAGGACAGTCATGATCTGGAGTGGTTTCAGTTGCTTAACTGAGCGGTCAAAATTTTGTAGGGAATGCTTGACCTCTCTTTCTTTTATTTGAATGATTTAGTTAGGGTTGAAATATTGAAGGTACACACACATCTGAATTGCTGATAAACAATGTCGCTCGAATATATAGATCAGTGATACTCAGAGACAGCTTTTACTCTGTGCGCGTCCATATAAAATGTACAGGGAACTTTGAAGAGTTCCACCCGCGGGCGCTGTTTTGATAATCACAGATATAGATACAGACTTATGTATCACATCATCTCAGCGAGAGCTAAGCAAAAACTATAAGATAGGCGACAAAGGGTTTTTATGGCCGGATATCGTCAAGAAAAATTACATCTGATGCATACTACCACAGCCCAACAGATCTAAGCTTAAACTTCATAACTGAATCGATTATTTCAGAAATCCGTCAACCGCCAAAATACACAAAAACTAGTTAAGACCGAAATATTCTTCCTTGCAAGTTGGCGCACCGAGTAGAGCATAAACCGGCCAGGAATTATTGTAGTAAAGTTGCTAAATGATTTGAAAGTAAGAGTTTTTTAAATTTCATTTCTTAGTTTTTAATAACTTTTTTACATTTTCTGTATGTTTTACATAACGATTTGAAATTCAAAAAAATAAATATTACTGCTTAATTCAACAAAAGTTTGATTTGCTAATAACCACAAAAAATGTGAATAATATTGTATGGTTTACCGCACAATTTAAAATAAAATTTAAATTAACAATTAAAATTATAAAAAATTACTTTTTTCATAAAAGTACTCGAATTATAATTATTTTCAATAAAACATATCTTAAACCCCCTCCCCCAAAAAATAAGTTTCCTAACAGGGCAGTATTTTAGCTTTCATTTAACCGCACTTTTGGCACTTGAGTCTCAAGTTTCGTTGAAGAAGTTTGGGAATGATTCAAATAAATGTTAGGAGCAATACGCAGCTATATTCATATGCCATCAAAAAACCCCTACTATCTTTAAAAAGCTACATATTTTCACTTTTTATTTTAGACTATACTTGTTGACTTTGTGAAAACATTTATTTACTCCCTGACTTTACACACTCAATACCAAATAAAATATATGTATTTGTACACATAAGCATGGATTTAAAAGATAATACAACCACCGAAAAGTGCAACTTACCTGTCTATAATATAACTACGATGCCAAAGAAACCTAAGCGACGGGATAAAAGTGATTTGGGACCAGATTTTTTGGCGCCTGATGGCGGCTGGGGCTGGGTCGTTTGCATAGCAGCCGGCCTAAGTAATGTAAGTCCGCGTGCATTACAGTAATGCCTTAGTATGAAATTTTAACCCCAGTAAAGTTTTTGTTTTCCTCAGCTGGCCATGTACCCACCACTGCAACAATATGGTCTGATCTATCGCCAACGTATGGTATTCCTGGGATTCTCAGCCAAAGAGACTACCACAATAGCGAATATAATGCTGAGTTTGGCATCTTTAGTAGGTATGTTTTGGCAACACAGTGCATTCCATTACTTAAAGTGTCTGTTTTTTTTTTTGATACTGAAATGTTTTCCCCTTTTTAGGCATTGTGAATGGTGCCATGTTTCGTCGCTTCACATTTCGTCAGGTTGCTATCACCGGCAGCCTTTTGATATTCAGTGGAATTTTACTATCCGCATGGTGTACCACATTTTGGCAGTATGTCCTATGCGTGTCAATAATTTATGGTAAGTATTTGTTTGCGCTCATTTATTTGTACTCTACTAAATCCACTTTTTCTAAGCATTTTTTTTTGTTTGATCTGCAATAGGAATCGGACAGGGACTCAACGTAAGTGCCTTATCGTTGGCTGTGAATACTTACTTCAAAAATCGACGTCGGCGTGCGACGGGCTTTACCTGGACTATCACCGGTTTGGGGCCCATCATATTTCCACACTTCACCTCACTTATTCTAATCTACTATGGTGGTCAAGGTACAATCATGATTTATGCAGGCATCTCATTGAATACGCTCGTATGCGCCATGACTCTGCAGCCAGTGTTGTGGCACTCTTCAAAGCCGCAGAATTGCGATCGAGATGAGGTAACTGAGTTATCGACGAGATCTCTACCCGTCGCTATTAATCCCATATCGAGTGAAGTGGTGTACGAATGTAAGTACTGTCAATATGTGAAGCGCGGCAGACCTAGTGTGGTTGCGCCACAATTCCCATTCGACGATAGTGACTCCGATACATTCAGTTACGAGATCACGGAACCCGGTACACCGCTGATGTCACGCGCCAATGACGGCTGGTTTGGTTCAAAGACATCGCTAAACAATTCCATGCACTCAACACGTTTGAGAAATAAAATTGTGCTGCAGTCAGCACTGAGAGCGCCAATCGCAGAAGCGGAAACGGATGACGGTGATGATGTGGATAAAGAGCTGAATCCTGCAAGTACGGAAAGCGCGCAAAATGATCTGTACACTGAAGATTTCCATTGCACCTGCGCAGAGGAGAAAGCTTTGCTACTAAGTCTTTTCAAGGACAAATTGGAAATGGAGCAAGAGCAACTAAAAGCTGTCGAAGTAGACAAGGAGTTAGCGACGCGCAAGTTGAGCTTTAGAGAGAAAGTGGTGAAATTCTTCGACTTGGATCTGCTAAAGGATTTCACTTTTGTCAATCTAGTTCTCGGCATGACCGTAATGATGTTTGCCGAGATAAACTTTTCCATTTTAATACCCTTCATTTTGGATCAGTACGGCTACAGCAATGAACAAATCTCCACAGCCATGTCGATGCTGGGCGGCATGGATATTTGCGTGCGTTTCTTGGCGCCATTCGCGCTCGAGAAGGTTAAGCTGAGCAATCAGGTGCTATTTGCATTCGGTATTATTGCCATCTCTCTTGGTCGTATGCTGATTACGACGACCGATTCATACCGTATAACACTGGCGCTTTTTGTGTTAATTGGCTTCGGAAAGGGCTTTCGCACAATATTTTCCTCGCTAATTATACCCACATACGTGCCTTTGAAACGGTTGCCGGCTGCCTCTGGCCTACAGCTGGTGTGCAACACATTATTTTCACTGTCCTTCGGACCCATTTTAGGTGAGATTCGGTATAAGGTTGCAACATTTTCTAATTATACTTATATGTGTTCATATATTTTCTCGTTTCTATTTAGGTGTCATTAGCGATGCCACCAGTTATACGATGACGGTACACTTTCTCAACTTGCTGACTTCCATTGCTTTGTTGATTTGGCTAATCGAGTATCTGGTGCGCCGCATGCTTGGAATAAAGTCAAAAACAACAATGGAGGGCTAACAGATTGGTGCAAGGCACTTTTAGTGCCGTTTTCTCAAGTAGCTTTTAAAGTTTGTCTGCTTTTCAAACACATTTTTCGAAACAACAAATTTGTATTTAAAAGGCAGATAAATTTTAAAGGCTAATTGAGAAAACGGCCCTTTAAGTGTTAACTATGTATTTGTAAATTATTTACTAATAAATTGTGTAATATATGTGTCTGTACTTAATACTATGCGAACTAAGAGATTTTTCGGATTACCTGTTTATTTTTATCTCTAAGTAAATAACTAAAATATGTACCACGTTTCAGCGAAATAAGTTACCAAGTATTGATTTCCCATATGCAATTAATTGTAAATATGTATAGCATTTACTTATATGGAAAATTAATAAAGATCTTTTACTTATTAAGCTAATCCAATTTTTGGCAAAAAATGTCAGTTATGCGGTTTAGCAGAACGACGATGCGTGGTTTTGTTCTTTAAACGACGATATGATTAATTAAAAAAAAATATATTTAAAAAACTCAGTGCAATGTAGAATAACAATCAGGGTATTATATTCACAAAAGAGAAAATTGTGTAGTATTAAAAAGTTTACATTTTTTTATGCATAAGGATGAAAAGGTACTGAAAAGGCCTTTTAAAACTTTTTCTTTGAATATCCTTGAAAATTTCCAATGTGTATTTTTGAAAAAAATGTATGTTAAGTACTAATATATTTACATACAACCACACCCTCGAAGCTCGCTCTTCTAACTATATTAGCTTAAAAATAATGAAAATAAATTAATTAAAAGGGTATTTTCAATACATATTTATCTGTGTGGATGAAAAAATTATTATTATTTTTTTTTTTATTATTTTTTTAATTGATCATATCTTTGAAATTTCAAAGTCCTTAAAAAAGCCTTGCCGTCAGAGATAAAAGCGAAAAACGCAGTTTTTCTGTATCTAATTCATAGTTTCGTGAGTATACTATTTTTTGCGGTGTTACGGGTTCACGCTTTGGCGAAGTCACTACTAGTTCGACGAAAGTCGCCATTGTGATCTTTTTGAGAGGCAGTACCGCTGACACCAACTTTTTACAAAATCATGCGACTTCTGATCCTTTTTGGCTTTCAACATTTCTTTCCTCCAATTTCCATATTTGTAAGTTTCGATTGGAATAAAATAACGTTCCACTCTCAGATTGTATTACATTTGCATATCCCATGAACTAAACTTACTTTTATATGGAAGAAAATGCGCAAATGCCTCCACAAAAAAAATCTAAAAAATCAACGGTAATTTTTAGCGATTTGAAACTTGCACTTTATTATACTAAAATTAAATGGGCTATAAAACTGCATACGAAATCTTTCTTTCTAGGAAATCCAATTAAAAATTTTTAAATTTTTTTTAGTTCAATTAGTTATTGTGAAATTTGTGCAAGCTTTGAAACTTTTACTTATGTGGTATCTGATAAAGATCGACACATATTTTAAATGAAAATTATTAACAATACATAAAGAAAGATAATTTTCCAAGAACATCATTTTCAATTTTGCTGCTATTTATTTGAACGCCACTGTACCTTCCTGTTCAAGGCTTATAGTTCTAAGTTGTTTTGTACTATTAATACTACAATCGGATGAGGAAATGCATTTTCCCTGAATATTCTCAATGGTCAGATTTTTGGTTTAAAAAATTAAACATTTTTTTAAGCCCTGACTCTCTTTTCTGCGAATCTTAGAAAATTCTCAGCAGTAACACTGGCCAGAGTGGTCTCAAGACTTAACAGTTATTTTACAGCTTTCTTACAGTTCAAGGCAAAGGCTGCCCATTCTCGCGTTCATCATACGCCCCGGTATGCGTTTCAGACAGCAGGTTATAAAATACAGCAAGTAGTCGATTTGAGTGAATCAAATAGGACTCTTTAAGGGAAAATATGTATGTATTTTTTATTAATGTTAGTCAGACAATTTATATGGTGTCCTAGGCCACCCGTTTATACTCTTCTCTAAATCTTGCAAAACCTGAATGGTTTTCCAAAAGAGAAAACTTTGTAAATCGTTCCATCCGTACACCGTGCAAGCCATTTGCAAGACTTAGAGAAAACCGCTATTGTTTTGATTATTTTTTACCGGCACTAAAGAATTCACTGCGCAATCGCCAATCTAGGCAGTTCAACTCATTGCAAACTCTCTTCAATATTTAATTTTTACTCTTTCGCATGGGTGCTCACTGAAGTAATTAAGAACAATGACAATTTTGTAATAAGTATTACCAATACCAGATTTTTTTTTTGTTTTTTGTGAAAAACGTTAATATGGCAAGAATAGCTTATTACAGCCGATTTTCTCACGCCGACAGTCACTAAGAAGTGAGCGTAAGACTTTTAAATATTTTTACCCGCTCACTTGAATAAATAATGTAGAACAACTCACCACTCTCAGTGGGTGGCTTTCGAACAATCGATGTTACGGTAGAAAGGTTCGGAGTTGTGTTGCAAAATTAGCTTTTTTTTAATTTGTCAATATCCACAGTACCTACATAGAAAAAGCACAAAAACTTTTATAGGTACCTAGAAAATGTGTCCAATCAATTTTTTGTTGCATTCGAAAACTTTATTGAGCAGAGCGCTTTGTCAGCAACACGGATTTTACTTAGTCCGGCAATCTGCATCCGTTTAGTGAAATTCTCACATGAGCTGACATCGCTGCCAACAAAAGTGGCCAAGTGTGAAAAAATGTGAGCGTTCGAATGGGAATCTCACAGTTTTCGAGCAGAACTCGACCGATAAGGTGTGTGCCAGTGTATTTGCTTTAGCACCCGTGACGCTAATTTGAAGGCAGCATAAAAAAGTGTATTTTATTACAGTCAATGTTAACTATTTGTTCCGTCAAAGAAATTCATACTAATTTATCGAAATAGTCGTTGGATTTGGTTGACGTGAAGCGGTTGTGTCAGTTAAATTTTGTAAAATCAATTGCTGTTATTCGATTAGGTATGAAGGTGAAGATGAGCCAAAGAAAATAAATGCTAATGTACATACATATAATACGATAACTACGTCAACGGGAAAATTCACAAAGTGCTGCTTAATAGTGGTAATATTAAAAAAAAAACACAACAATAAAAAAAAATTGCGCATTACTTTAAAATCCTTGAAGAATTAAATTTTTATTTTGAATAAATAAGAATAAGCAACAAAAGTTGTAAATGGCAAAATTTCAAGTGTTAAGTGTGTTATGTGTGAGCCAGTGTTTGCGTAATGAAATTTTCCACCTAACCATTTTGTTGGTATTTGCGGAAAAGCCTTTAGTTAGCTGAATGAAAATTGTCTAGTGAATGAAAATGTGGTAAATGCAATAGCAGAGAGCGCGAGCTGCATATAATTCTATACATATATACATACATATGTGCAGATATTCATTAAATAAAGAGCATTTTGAACTTGAAAGTGCTGAGTTGACCTGCCTGAACTTGAACCTGACGGAACGTGAACGTGAAAAAGATGCTGCTGCGAATGTGATTGCAACGTAGCAAGATTGTCGTCATCAAATCACCAATGCACAAAATCTATTCGTGTTTATCTATGTACATATGTGTATGTGGGGATATAATTGCTGTTTTTCTAAAAATTCAAATTTAAACTAAAAATACAGAAAACAAAACTTGGTGCCAAATTTAAAGCATTTCACAACCAATAGTCGGCAGTGAAACTAAATACATTCGTGCCTGTAAGCGCTTTCGTCATATAGAAATTTTCGCCTACAAACTATTGTAAATATATCTTTGTACATACATACATGTGTATACTACATTAGACTGCATCACCAAAAAAAAAGTTGCAGTTTTTCCACCAGAATTACAAAACTTATTATACATATCGTCGATGTTTTTGCAGAACCGCCCATCGACCTGTTTCAAAACCACCTAAATCGCTGTTGTGGCAAAAATGAGATTTGGTACAACTCAAAAAATCGTTATTAAAAGAACAGATTTGTAAAATAATAGCTATAGAAGACACCGCCTACCAAGGCATTGTCTTAAAAGAAAAACCATTTTTACACCATTTTCATCAAAATATTTCGAAAAATATTAAGATTTAAGTGAGCTGGTTCAATTTGAAAATACCTCCAAAAATGGATTTTTTATGGATAAAAATATGTAATTTCTTAATGGATTTTTTGAAAAAAAATGCCCTCAAATGACAAAACAGTTTAAGCTTAAAAACTCTGTGTAAAAAAAATTAAAAAAATCGTTTCAATGGAATCTTAATAATGACATTTTTGATGTTGTTTTTTACATTTTTTTCTCAAAAATTGGTCAAAGAAATACTTGAATAACTGGGCCAAAACTATACCGATTTAGACTTATGAGGTATTATCGGAAAGTTGTTTCTTACCCGTTTTATTTCAATCACAACATCTTAATTGAACTTGGAATGATGCTCGTTCATCTTATCTTTCACCTTCATACTTTACATGAGTTTATTTGCAAAGAAACCAAGCGAAAATACATTTCCAATGATACCTCATAAGTCTAAATCGCTAATTATTCATTAAAAATTAAAGATTTTGGAGGTATTTTCAAATCGGTTCAACGCACGTAAATCTTAAAATTTTTCGGAAAATTTAGCTGCAAGTCTTAAAATATAATAGATTTTATAATTCCAAATGAAAAATAGTACCAATTTTATTTTGTATGGGAAGTGATGCAGCCTAATGAGCATATATGTAACATACATGTTTGTGTATGTACTAATAACGGCCGGTAATAAAGGAGTTTTTTTTAATAAATTAACGTTACCTATGGTTTGAAAATCCTACATTCCCACTGAAAGGCAAAAAAGCCGTAACAAACTAACTAATTTTCTGTTACTTAAAACCATGTGGGGACTTTTAAAAAGTGAGTTTTGGATTTTAAGTTAGTTGTGACTTTTTTGCCTTTCAGCGGTATTAAGGTAACGATATGTATGTATGTATGTACATACATGTATTAAAACTTTAATTCTATTTAGCGGTATGACATAATGTAGTGATAAGAAATATGTAAATAGAGACACAAATATGCATACATACATGGGCATATCAAACAAATTGCTACGCAGAAGTGCTCAAAAAGTTGAAAAATTTAAATAATCTTTCTTCGAACAATTCGAAAACTTGCGCTAGAAACATTGTACAACTGATGGTTTGAAAGTGAATTAAAAATTGTGTAAAATCTTGAAACTTTTGACAAAGAGAGAACCGATTTTACTCTCCCATTTTCCCTACTTTTGCAGAGAACGGAGTAGGGTAAAAATAACAGCGCAAATGGACACTTAACTTTAGTTTTTCTCTTAATTAAGTTACGTTTACTTTATTTACTGGGAAAAGCCCCTAATACAACCCACTCGAAATCGCTGGGTAAGTGTAGGTTTATTCAAATAGGCAAGCATGCATTCTAGACTGGGTCGGTTCGTATAAAAAAAAACAAGCAAAAAACAAAACCGACTCCAATTCTCATATAAATATATATATATATCTAAACCAGCTTAGCATGGGACAACCTCTGAGACACTACCTTTCCGATGCAAAAAGAATTCGAAATCGGTTGACGTGGTCCAAAGTTACGCGGTAACATACATAAAAAAAAAATATATTTCCGACGAAGTGATAACCTCCTCCTTTTTTAGAAGTCGGTTAAAAACAAGTTTGCAATTAGCCCACCTACTTAGTTTGAGAGCTAATTTCCAGAAATGTTTGGCGCCTTAAGAATATCCGCTCTAACCAGATATGTGTTTTCTTCTTTACATTTTAAAATTTTGATATATGCGTAACCCTCAAACACTCTCTATCTCTAGGATGTTGAAAACTTCATCGGTTACTAAAGATGTTAGTTTTATGGTTCTTCTTCTTCTTATTTGATGCTGTAATCTCCCAAGCAATTTTGGCCGAACTCAACAAAGCCAATTGAAGCCAAGTCCTTCTCCACTTGATCTTTCCAATGGGGGCCTTTCTTTTCCTCTGCTACCACCAGCGGGTTCCGAGTTGAATACTTTCAGAGCTGGAGCGTCGGTGTCCGAAATTCTCTACCCTCTAACTGTTTGCTTGATGACAGGAAATACTTCGTCTTCCTTATCCAACTTGGAAAAGGAGGAGGAAACTTCGCAATTCTTATTACCGATGATGTCGATTTCATCAACGCATACCCCAGCAATTTCTACAAATTAACTGAAATATTACTTAGATTTCTTCTAAGTTGTAACTTAGGTTTTTTTAGTTTACACAGATTTCTTTTTAATCAAATTTATTTATTGATAGAAAATATCTTTTTGCATTTATGAAAAATAGTACGTTTACGAGCGTTTAGGCGAAAATCACTAAAAAGGTCATACAGATTAAGTGGACTGTATGCATTTTTCGACAACGCGTCTTTCACACCTCGGAATTAGTAGTAACTTGTAAGGGAAAAGCAATATAATTAAATCATTGGCAGACTTATGATAACCGAGCGAATCCATAAGATCTTACTAGATTTTTGTGTCGAAAAATTTTGTGCTGTCTGATACTTTAAAAGTTTAGTTTCATTCAGCTTCATTTTTACTAAGTTTTATTAAGTTCCACCTGTTTGTAATTAAATCTTGCAATAAATTTTTAACCAACTTCCCGTTGACTTGAAACTTCAAACTTATCTTAGAAGCGGATGCCCTAGGGGCGTAGGTGTCGAGATATTTGGAAAATCTGTATTTACTTAAATGGAAGGAAATAACTTCATACAAAATTTAGCCATTAGATGGGGTGGGTGTCAATTTTTATTTTTTTTATTAACGACTAATAAAAGCTTGACTTTAAAGCAAAATTAGTTTAAATTACTTAAACATTATTTACAATTTAGAGATTTTTTAAAACATTTTTCCGGCTGCTTTCCACTGTAAACACAAACTTACCACTTGCTGGCATTTGATCGACCCACTTATCGTCCAACCGGCAGGAAAGCTATTGATATAGTAATTGATAAGATTATCAGTACCGATATACCAATACATGACACGCTCATTAATTATGTTGGTACTCATGAAGTATGTATTTGCGCTATCTGTTTAGATTAAATAGACATTTAATTCGTTTGAATTATAAATTTGCTGTGCTTATCGCTGGTTATGAGATTCCAACACCCGAGGACACGGTACAATTCATTGATTAACACTAAAAAAAACTAAGTTGTCTTAGGGCCAGTTTTTCAGTGCCAGTTTAAAGTTAGATTACGTAAACTGCGCTTAAATTGAACAGCTGGCTGATATTTGATTGGCTAATCTTAGTTTAAACCACCCAACTCGAGCGTTTAAACTAAGTTTGAACCACAGCCGTGCACTGAAAAACTGGCCCTTAGAAAGTTTAAGCAGCTTAATTATATCGTCGTTTAAAGTGCAAAACCGCGTATCGGCAAAATGCAAAACCGCGTATGTGAAGTTTTAGAAATTATTTTCCAGAGTGTAAAAACAGTCATATTTCAAAATGGTTTTTTTATAAAGCAACCGCATTTCTGGCTAGTATATTTCAGGATGAATGGATAAGAATTGAGCCAAGAGCTTGTGTGAGCAAATCCAATTTTTGGCAGCCAATGTCAGTTACGCGGTTTTGCAGAATGACGATACGCGGTTTTGTACTTTAAACGACGATATGGAGTTATGGGTATCAAAATATCGACAGCTGGGTGGAAGATCTCGGCAGCTCTTTATCAGAATTTGGTTTAAGAAAGCTGAATTTCAGAATTTGGTTGAGGAACGCCCTATCTCAATGTGAATTCAATATAACGATTGTTTAATCCAAAATCGGCTGCGCTTCAGAGGTTGGCAAACAGTTTGGAAAATCGCGATTTTTAAGTTTTCACGGTTTTTGAGCTACAAATCCCCTAAATCTGAAGAATATGTCTAGATTGCATATATGTATGTATATAAAAATATAAAAAATACCCCTATAAAACATACATATGTACGTATGTAGATTAGATAGAAGAATTGTTCGTTCAAATGAGGCTGGCTTTGAATTTGTACGACAATTTTGAAAAAAAAATTAAAATCTTGCTACCTGTACTTTAAATAATATAAATATTTTTTGGTAACGAAGTGATTTCTTTATATTATACTGCAGTAAAATTCTACACAGATGCTGATATTGGCATTTCTTTGTTAATCAATATAATTTCAAGAATTGTACATACATCCGTATGCACAAATTTTAAATATTATTATCAGCTACTTTGAATTTACAATGTAATGTATGTATGTAAGTCTTTGTGTATGTATACTTGGTCATAGTTGTTTGCATTAGTATTGCACAAAATACAACTAAATATTAGCTAAACAAATGCGTCATGGTGCCGGCAAATCAAGTTGTTGAAAAATTTTCCAATCATTGTAAAATAATTAAATAGTAAAACACATTTTTCGTCTATCACTTGACATTAAAATTTTCTCACATCTACATATGGGTGTTTCCATCGGAAGGTCTACCTTGAAACAGTAGAAATAAAAGTCATATATCTAACGTATTTATGGGCAAATTTGGCTGCTACTGGTTATGTAAGCAGAAACATTATCTCTGTCTGATCCAGGGAACTGCAATTATTCGTGTTTTTAAGTAATTGGTTGAATAACACGAGAAATAGTGTTAGTGGATATTATTCATTGCAGAATATTCACACATATGCACTAACACTATTTTACGCTCGGCACACCACAAAGCGAGAGCATGTGCTGCCACATATTTTTTTGACATGTGCTCTTTCACTTCTGATTGTCATTGCACCATGATTTTGTTTCCATTTTTGTAAAGTTATTTACGAAGCTTCCAATTGCTCTAAATTTAACTTCTATTTTTGTTTCAGATTTACAGTTTTGGTGTCTGCAAACTAAAAAAAAGCACCAAAAAACGCACCAAGCACCAAACTCAAAAATTTTTGCGCTTTGAATGAAACAGTGCTCCTAGGAAATTGAATTTTCCGTCAGTGCCCAGCACAACTCAAAATTCGGCATATATTTGTCATTTACGGATATTATTAAACAATAATTTTTGTATCTCGAGGAATGGAGGAAAGTTAAATAGGTATATATGTACATCAGTTTTATCTTTTAAGCAATATGTTTTTAATTGTTTGTTTTTTATTCTATTTTACTCTGTACTCTAAAGGCAGTGTCACACGATTGGGCATTCGCCCAAAATTTGGTGCAAATCGTATCCTACAAATGTGAATGCAGAAATATTTTCCTTTATCCCAATCACGAAAAACAATTTGTCCAATTTTTTTAATAGAAGTTCGCTGTATTGTACCAATCGTGTGACTGCAAAACGAAAATGTCGTCCCAATTTTTTTATTTTACGCCGATAGCCCAATATAAAAAATTTACAAATCTGTACAAATGTACAAATCGTATGACACTGCCATCGCTATTTCGATATTACTTTACCAAAACCAAATCCTACCGAGGCCTACTGAATCCCTACATACAGATAAAAGTCAGCTAAATATACATATATATTTAGTTACCAAATCATGTGTTGATAGAAATATTTTTAGCTGCCTTTTTTCTGGGTGTAGTTTGATTTCCTAAAATCATTCATTTTCTGTAGGGACTAAAATTATTTGTCCGCCTTCATACTAAGTATGTGTCTAGTACATGAAAACATAGATATATATGTATATACATAGATTTGTATAAGTCCATATATGCATGTGAATGCATTTATGAACCATTTAATTAATAGCAGAAAGTAATATTTCTGGTTTTGCGCGACGACATTGTCCCAATACTTTCCAATAAAAATATACTCGTACTGTATTGTCTTTTATTATTAATTAAAATTTATTTATGAAACAACTATCGTTAATAAACACGTACCAGATTCGACTCAGATATCACGTCATTCCAACATTGTATGCGATAATAATTTCTGATAATTGAAATTTTTAGAATATTTGTGTTAGCGCAAGGCAAACATTAATTAGAGGCAAGAGCAGAATCTATTGATACAGAACTCGAATGCCATAAATTTAGTGTGAAAATCGGCTCCTTAATATGGATTTATGCCTTTGCTTTTCGGCTTAAATGGTTGCTGAAAAGGATGCTGTGCTATATGTATTTAGAGCATCGACTTGCCAACTACCTCTGTATGCACATATGTGCATAGCAAGTAGCGAATCGAACAAAATATCAGTTAAATACAAATCATTAATTTAAACAGTCCCTGAAAGCTAGGGAGCCACACATAACTATACGCGCTTATGTAGCTTTTTTGTTCTTTCACTATAAAATGGTTTCGCTAATATAGCAGGGCCGATTTCAAGCGACCTGAGAAATAGTGAAACGAAAACGGCTATAAAAATGTTTGGCATAAATCATATCGAGTGAACATGTGAACAGGTTTAAGCGTCGAAGCATGCGTGGAGCGATAAAACAAGTAATGAAAGGAGTTTTTTTGCAAGTCTTCGCATTGAAATTAGTAAAAGTAAAGTGTACAATATAATATATTGATAAATAATAATTATATATGTAGTTATAGCTCTTTTGTCTGTTCAATCAAGCTTTCACTATAGCGGCCCTTTTCAAACGCCAATGACGAATCTCATCGCATAACAATTGCTTTATTTACTGTGCCTAGAAGTGTGCCCAAAAACTTGACTTTAAGCACTCTGATAAGTAGTAACAGTTTTCTTAAAACACAGTATAAACATTGTTTCGTTGTCGGGTACTCAATAGGTCATAACAATAACATTGACATTTCTCACCATTAGAGAGCTTAAAATAAATTTGCGGCATAGTTTTAGGTGCTGTAGTTAAGACAATTGTCAGCCGCTGAGATTTGTCATTGGCTGTGGTGAAATAGGGCTGTTATTGTTATGGGCTATTGAGTACGTGGCAACGATGAAATTATGCTTATATTTATTTATTCGAAGGTAAAGTTTTAGGCGCAGTAGTTAAATCAATTGTTATGCGGTGAGTTATGTCATTGGCGTTGCTCAGCATTTGTAGCCATCGCTACCCTGCTTATCATGCAAATCTAGTTTGAAACAACGATACTTGATACCTGCGCCGGATATATAAAGTTCTTTACTCATTTTTATTTGAATTTAATATGGAAGCTGACAGAAAAAAACTTATTTTTCACTTAAATTGCTTTCGTGAAATCGGCAGTAAATATGAGATAGCATAAACCAGCCTAAGAAGAAAGATTGGTACTTTATTGGTATTGGCGAAAGTTGTCTACCTTATCAAAAATTAGTTTCAATGCGCGTAATTTGTACAAGGAAAGGCTAACTATAAGATTTTTTTTTTTGAATTTCAATGCATAGTTGCAATTCGGCATTATGTAGTTACACATTGGTACTAAAAGTATTCTGAAAAGTTCACAGATATGCCTATAAGCATATTTGTATGTATGTATGCAGTATGCACTTTTGTAATCAATATAAATAAATCTACATATTAATTTTAGATGACGTTCCTCTCGCAAATGCGAATTTTTCATTTGTATTCTTATCATCAGCAGATTTGATTTAGTACCTACTGGCTTATGTATACTTACTTGGGTATTAAAATATTTTATTCACAAAGGTCAATCATTTGATAGACAAATGCACAAATTTGTACACATTTTGCATACGAAGTAATTGAACTGCAGATAAAATAAATAAATAAACTTTTTTAATATACCACGCTTTTATAAATGGACTAGAAAGTAGAAAATAATATTTCTTAGTCCCATAGAATTTATTTTGATCACTTTTGATTTTGAAATTTTAGCAAAAGTCATTATAAATAATCTATGAGATTGAAAACGAAAAACGTGGAGCGCATACAGCTTTACGATGCCAATTCTCTAGTTGGTAAAAACCAGATGTCTTTTCTAGCTGGTATTGACTAAGTGCAGAAACCACTTGGACTAACCAGACTAATTTTCTTTTTGGTTTTTTGACAGTGTGATATATGAGTCGGTACATATCAACACTGCCTAACTCCACTGATGAAATTTTTCCAATTTTTTGCCATGTTCTCTGACCGAACAAAATAAATAGTTTAAACTAGAGCAATGTGACTAATTAATGTCGATAAGATTAAAAAGAAAAGAAATTCAATATTAACTATTTATTCAAAGGTGACTAGGTCCCACCGTAGGTGAAAATCAAATTTGCTTAAATCCGTTCCAGTCAATCATATTGTGCTCTGCTAATGCAAATTGTGACGTAGAAGTCGACACTTATCAAACCTGCTAAAGTCCCCGTTAACCCTTCTACAGTGTTTGGAATTTAATAATTCCTATAATTTTTTGGGTAGTTTTGACCCAATAATAGAAATTAGTCAATTTTAATAAAAAAGCGATATTTCAATTTGAGTCAGTTAATATTTTATTTATAACATGCAGACACTTTATCGGATAAAAGTTTCCCTTAAATACTAAATAATAATTTGGGTCAAAATGATCCAGCATCACTGTGGGTGTATGGAAAAACTATGTCGCATTCTAGAAAACAAAATAAAATAAAAATCTCCTTTATTTTTTGCAAACCTATAGCTGGTTATGCTCTTAACGAATAGACAACGCTGCACCTTATTTAAAATTACCTAACTCTGTAAAGTTTTTTTTCATGAAAATTTGCTCATTTTGACCCAATTATTGCAGAAGGGATAAGAAATGTTGGGAAATTTTGCTTCAAGACTAACTAAGTCCATATGGTATTTTTCATATGTGCTTAAGTGCAACATAAAGAATTCTTTATTTTGAATATGGCTTAACTTTCCATAATTTTTTCTCTCTCAGAGGCGAATCGATAGCTTTAGAGTGATTGAATCAGTTTTTCCAAACCGGTTTTTTTCAAAATTTTCGAGCGGGTTTTTTTGAAATCGTGATTTGAATTGAATAAAACTTAGTCCAAAAAAAAGCTAAGCAAAATACAGGTGTTAAAGTAATTTTTCTTAAAAACACATTTTGTGAAGCACTGTAGCGAAAAGAAAAAATGGATACATATTCGACGACATCTGATTCCAGTGGAGAGTTGATTCATGAAATTATTTAAAAACCCGGAGATATTTCAGCAATCAATTAATTGAAATATATCGTCGATGTTTTTGCAAAACCGCCTATCTTACGACACTCAAATTGTAAAGTAGAGCGAAAAAACGGCTTCACTTTGAAGGCATTGCCTTGATAGGCGATATTTTCTCTAGCTATGCGGCTCTTTTTTTTTATATTCTTTTTGCTTCGAAAATGTTGGCTCTTTTTTACATATATTTCTTTGCTGGATATTCTTTTCTATTTAGGGAGTTCACAAGTCGTGCTATTTGTCATATTTGCTCTTTTATACTATTTTTTAGAACAATTTTAAAAGTGTTGTTTTTGCTTTACAAGTAAAATTGTTGTATTACAATACAATTTTGAAAAATATGTCTACTTTGCTATTTGTGAGTGCTATTGGATCAGACATTTCTATTTATTTACATTTTTCCTTGTCTGAGTACAATAAAATATTCAAATTTTAAATAAAAAAATGGAGTCATCTCATGGCAATGGAGTAAGTTATCTTTTATTTATAACATATTTAACTTATTAAAGATCTTTTTTAATTCAGTGCAAAACTAAGCGTGTCCGGGGAAAACCAAGCATATTCAACCTAAAAGTTTCATCGATCTCTTCCTCCTCATCTTCATCGCCTAACAAAAATGCACCAAATAAATTTAAAAAACTCATAAATGACTTATTTGACGACTAACTTCCTTCCATCATTGCGTCCTGCGCGTACTTCTCGCAAATCGCAGCCATTAATTTGCTTTTCTCGCTTCTTCTGGGCATTATAAACTTTCTAAAGCTGTTTTAATAATTTTGATTTTGTCAAATATAATTGTTAAAATATTGTACAATAGCACACGAAAAAGTATGGGATGCTCACAAGTTTCATTTTACAACTGTTCTAAAAAAATAGTACAAGAGAGCAAATATGACAAATAGCACGACTTGTGAACTCCCTAATAGTGTTGTTTTTTTTTTATTTTATCCTTTTTATATACACATACGCAAATTGAGATCGAACATTACCTACAATTTTCCGATATGACGAAACATTTGCAAAACTTGAATTTGTCTCTACAAGGAGAGAATAAAAATGTTTTTGATTTCTCGCAAATTATTTTAAGGTTTGAAGCTAAACTAAATACTCTTTTTATTCACGATCCCAAAAAAAGAATATTTCATCATTTTCCATTGCTAGAAAAAAATATATCATGTGCAGATTTTGAAAAAAAAGATTTGCCGATTTGAAATTATTTAAATGTAGATACGTTGGCATACTTCATAAACTCTTTTTTATGTAACATAATTGAGAATGAATTTACAATATCCGAATACGCCTTTATAAGAAAAGCGAAAGAAGAAAATTTGGAGTTTTTGGAATTAAAAGATGATAAGGCACTGGAAATGCAACATAAAGCTTTGCCACTGCTTGAATTCCGGCAACATGTACCAGATTTGAAATATCCGCTGTTGAAAACAGCTGCGTGCCGTATGTTTAGTTTCTTATCGGAAACCTAAACCAACAACAAAATTTGTTGCCACAAGTAGTTGGTTCTTTGGGTATTCGGTTGTTTGCATCTACCACATCTGCACATACCAAGAGTAGCGATAAGCACTGCATTCTTCTTTCTAACAGCATAAGGGTTGATGCAACTATGAATTTATATATGCTTGTCATATGTAATACATGTGTAAATATGTATTGTACAAGTAAAGTCGCTTTTCCCTTGAACATCTATTATAAGTAATATGACCCTAAATAAATAAGTATGTATACATTTTCAGTCTATTATTTATGATATTGTTCAAGTGGATTGCATTGGTCGAGCTAGCGATCGTGCATGCAGACTAGGAATTATAATCCCGGGATCCCGGGATACCGTACTTTTTAACGTGTCGAAAATCCCGGGATTCTTGGCAAGTAGTCCCGGGATTTGTAATTTGCACTGATGGCAATAATAGAAATTCCTTTTCTTGGCCAGTATTGGCTATGTTTCTTTTTTTATTTATTTATTAATATTTTTTATAAATATCTAGCTCATTATACATATAACACCGAGCTATTATAAATTTTAAACACAAATATCAATATATTCGCGAAACCATGGGCCAAAAATTGTGTTTTTAGTTTTTCACTCCGACGTCAGTAATTCAAAAATGATTTACAAAATTCAGAGAAATGTGCTTCAAGAAGAAGTATGGGTATAAAATTAATGAGGAAATCCTTTAGAATTTAAACAGATTCAAGTTTCTAGTGCAGAGAGCTGGTAAATATTGAAAATGTAATTTTAAAATTGTATCCTTGAAATTTCGCAATATTTCTTTTTGAAAAAATTATATGTTAAGGGCTCATATAAACTCGATAACATCCACGAGTGTTGCTATTTTAAAGTATACACCGTATATTTTAAATTTTTGGTACAAAGTATAACTGTGAGTCTTTGTACTCTACAATGAAATTCGTAACGTCAAAATAGTATTCACAATTCGTGGCATTCGCGTACCTGATAATAGATAATGGTTGCATTCGCGTGCCTGTTATATATTGAAAGTTCTCAAAAACTATCAGCTTTTTGCGATCGCGTACGCAAAAAAACTGGCAATGTAATGGAAATTGAGAGAGCAAAGTGACATTTAATTTTGAGTTGAAGCTGAAACAACTGGTTGCAATCTACGCAAATCCCTAAATTAAATTTAATGGTTTGGAAGTTAAAATAAGTAAGATGCGACTAATTAAACTTGTAAGAAGGAAGTAATTATTCGTGTAATCAGTGAATTGTCTCAGGATAATACTTCGGGATTTTTTTTCTTACGTTTTCAATTTTATACTTTGGAATTTAAACAAAATTTCTAAAAGCTGTTCGTCTAACTTGCAAGTTTCGGCAAATTTTCTGTTCGCGTACTATTTTGGATATATGTATTTGTCTTGGGAGAGAACAGATGACATTTCGCCGGAACTTTGCTGTTGGACATTTTTTACTGGAGATTTTGAACGAACGTACCTATTGATTAACCAACATTTAACAGAACGGTTACGAATGGCTTTAACTGACTTTTGAATTGCCTTTAGTTATCTATCTCACGTACATTAAAATAATAATAAAATTATGTTTTTTTCATTTCTAATAATAATTTTATGTAAAACTAAATTTTTCTTTATGTGGCTCTTTGTAGCATTTAGAATTTACATGTAGCTCTTTTCGATGTGTATAAAGTTAGCGAAACAACATGAAGAAAAAAACGTCGCGTAGACCCACACATTTGCCGTTAATTAATTGTGGAAAAAAAAATTTTGTCGCTCTTGTATTATTTTAGATATAAGGTGTTTTGCTAACTTCTTAAAAATTAGTTGTTTTTATTATTTTTAACCAATTTTCAAACCACGTTCCAAGTCCGTATCTTCTTTTAAATAAGGCTGTTTAAACAAACAAAAAATTTACGACAAAATCAAAAACACTTTTTATGTACAAAGGAAGCCAAACGGCAAATAATGCAACAAAAAAGTTAATTGTTTTTATAATTTTTTACAAATTTTTAAACCGCTTTCCGAGTCCTTTTTTTTTGAAATAAGGCTTTTTAAACAAAAAAAAAAATTAAACGTCAAAAAACAGTTTTTGTGCACAAAATAAGCCAAACGGCAAATTATGTCACAAAAAAATTAATTGTTTTTATTATTTTTGATAAATTTTTAAACCGCTTTCCAACTCCCTAATTTTTTTATTAATGAGGCTGTTTAAACAAAACAAAAAAATAGGGACTTGGAAGGCGGTTTCAAAATTTGTTAAAAATAATAAAAACAATATTTTTTTGTGACATAATTTGCCGTTTGGGTTGTTTTTGTGCACTAAAATTGTTTTTGATTTTGTCGTTTAATTGTGATAAGGAAGCTGCTTAATTTTTTGAATTTTAATCATGGTGATTATTGTTTGTTTAAATTTCAATGTGGTACATGAAGCAACCGGTTTTGCTTTTTTTATTTTATTATTATTTTTTTCTTCTAAAAATTATTGAACATTGAAAAAAAAAATTGCAAAAAAATTTTTTTTTAATGTAAACAAATATTTTTTTTTCAAAAGTAAACTAGCTCATCTTGGAACGGCGAAAAAAGGCAAATTTGGACATAAAGCCTAGTCTATTGTCTTTGAGTTTGGAGGGGTGCTCCGCTAACTTTATATAAAGTTAGCAAAACACCTTATATCTAAAAAAATACAAGAGCGACAAAATTTTTTTTCCACAACTAATTGACGGCAAAAAAACGGCAAATTCATGGGTCTATGCGACATTCTTTTCTTCATGTTGTTTCACAAACTTTATACACATCTCTTTTCGGTCTCGGCCTTGCCCACCCCTGTCATATTATTATCTATTGTGCTTTTTTTGAGGGGTAGATTTCGGTTTTTATTATAGAGGATTATAGTTTGTAGTCACTAAATAATGTTAACGTCGTTTATGCGAAAAGCAAGGCGGACACATGTCTTTTGTCATCCATTGATATTTACATATGTATGTAGGGTGGTCCAAAAACAGTAAAGTCGGAATTGTAATGCTCTCACCCCCTAGGATTATTCTATATCAAAAAAAGTATACCCCTATTTTATTTAATTCAAAAAAATATTTGGAGGTCGCTCAAAGCGCTCAAAGTTTTTATATGTATTTTTATATGGGGAAAAAAACAACTTTTCGTAGAAATGGTATAGGATTCTTAAAAATCAATATTTTTCGATTGGAAAACTCTTCAGGAGACTTTCAATAATAATACCCAATTATTTATTTAAACACTTTTTAATACTAACGATTTTTTATTTGTCCCTGTTTTGATTTTTTTGGGGTTTTTGTGGGTGTTTGGCGGACCTATAAACTATGGTTGCGAGAAAAAAATGATTAGGTAAACAATTGGTTATTATTACTGGGAATTTTCTGTAGATAAACAGAGTTTTCGGATAGAAAAATATTGATTTTTAAGAATTCTATACCATTTCAACGAAAAATTGTTTCTTCGCCATAAATACATGGAAACTTTGGGCGCTTTGAGCGACCTCTAAATATTTTTTGATTTCAAAATAAAAAATAGGGGTATATTTTTGTCGGTAATGCACAATCCTATGGGGTGAGAGCATAAAAATTCCGACTTTACTTTTTACCCACATGCATTTTAGGACCACCCTAATGCACACATATATTTATTTGCGTGTAAATGTCTATTCATTATCGCTTTTTTCTAAATGATTTACTACTATTAGTGGCACAAGTTAACTTTTCATAAGCCAAACACCTTGCAAGAAAAATTGTTTATTGGTATATTTATTAAAACCACATTTTTCTCAATTACTGCGATTTTCACAAATGTTTAACAGTTGATTACCTATACATATACACTAGGGTGGTTAAAAGCTTTCTTTTCAGCCACCCCCGAACTGAAGAATACCGAAAATAGGGAGACCTGATTTTATTTATTTTGAAATTTAACATACATATTTTATGTGGGAAAAATATAGTTTTTCGTAGAATTGATATAGAATCCTAAAAAAAATATATATTTTTTTTAACGAATAATAATATTACCGTTCAGAAATCTCAAAAAAATTTAATTATGACTAATATTTAACCTCGATTTGAGTGCAGTAGCTTTGGTAGTTGGTAGTTACTGATTTATCGAAGATTTCGTATTTCTGTCAATTACCGTTATAAGGGAAGTGGGCGTGGTTATTGACCCATGTAAAAAAAATATTTTACAGATTTCTTAGTGAGACTCGAGGTAATATTCGTGTCGAGTTTGGTCGGGATTGGTAAAGTTACAGAATTTCATCAAAAGTGGGCGGTTACCATATTTTTGAAGTGTAAATAAAGGACAAACTTTAATATCTATTCTCTATTATTTTATTAAATTCAATAACTATATACACATTAAACCGTATCACTTTATTCCTTTTAGCAATTTTCTAAGTGCTGAGAATTTATGAGTCTAAAATGAGTCTTTCTTTCAACATAAATATGATTTTAAGACCAGTCAACCAGACTGACTAATTTTTTTTTTTTTGAAGTTGAAGAAAAGTAACAAAGTTCACGTAGAAGTAAAAATTTATTAATAATCAAAATTAAAAAGAATATTTGTTTTCAAGGCTGAGAAAGCGTCATATTTCAGACTCTAATATGACTCCTAAATTGGGCTCATTTTGGCATGCCCTTCTAAAATATCGGCAGCTTAGAGTGAAAAGTTGCTAAGTCCACTTTTTATGAAAACTCGTATTTTGATACAGGAGGCTAGAGAAATTGAAAATGCATCGTTTCGAAAAGGTGCTTGTTTTATGTTCTCTCGTTTATATTCCATGAAAGGAAAATTTGCTAAGTCCACAAGAAGCTCCGAAAATTCGATAAGGCCAAAAAGTACAAAATCTTTTAATAAAGATCGAATCACTCTGATTCGTATGGAGCGTTGCTTTGCTTTAAACATGCAAAATGTTGTATTTAAAGCTTTGCGAAAAACTTGAAGAAAATGATTATAAGAAGATTTTTCTTCTTCTGTAAAAATTTTAAATCGGGACTTTGCAACTTTTCACTCTAAACTAGCGATATGTACCTACTATATCTAAATATTGTATACGCATCAGCTGACATACTACATTTACAATATGTATGTTCAGGAAACTTCCAAGAACAATACCCAATTGTCCTTTTACTAACTATTCTTTTATAGGCCTCTAAAAACCTCAAAAAAATGCAATGGGCGGGGGGCGACAAAACAAATCGTTACTTTTAAAAATGGTTAAATAAACAATTACTATTCAATATTTTTTTTTTTTTAATAAAAAACCAGGGTATAATTTTTTCGGTATGGAACAGTCCTTGTGGCTGAGAGCATTTCTGGACCACCCTAGTGTACATATACATATCGCCGTTTAAAGTACAAAACCGTGTATCGTCATTCTGCAAAACTGCGTAACTGCCATTTGCTGCCGAAAATTGGATTTGCCCACACAAGCTCTTGGCTCAAGCCTTATCTATTCGTCCTGAAATATACTAGCCAGAAATGCGATTGCTTTATAAAAAAGAGAACTAGTTTGAAATTTGAGTGTTTTTAATAATAATAATAATAATAATAATAATAATAGATTGGCGTTAGTATTTGGCCGAGCTTCTCCTCCGATTTGTGGGGTGCGCCTTGATGTTGTCACACAATGAGGAGGGACCTACAGTTTTATGCCGACTCCGAACGGCGAGTGTATTTTAATGAGTGTTTTTACTCTCTATAAAATAATTTATGCAACCTCTCATACGCAGTTTTGCATTATCATGATACGCGGTTTTGCATTTTGCTGATACGCGGTTTTGTACTTTAAACGACGATATGTATTTACCTACAATTGTACAACGCAGCTATTGTTTTTCCTCTATGAAGCACGTAGCACTTGTTGCGGAATATGCACATATTGCAGTAACTTGCTGATGACGGAAACTAATAATAAATAAGATACATACATGTATATATGTACATATGTAAGTGCAATAGTAATTGGTAAGGCTAAGACGTTTATACCATCTTTTTTTATTGTAATGTTCTTACATTGTATAAAATTTTATGTGGCAGTCGTGCCTACGATGTTTAAGTGCCTTCAATAAAATGTTCAAAAGAACATCCAAAGTTTCTAACTTCCGAAATTTATGTATCTGTTTTTAATGGCAATAAAAAGTCTAAAAATTTTCATCGAACCTTGTTCTGGGGCGAGAGCCTGCTTACGACTCTCGAGCACGCATTGAACTCTGAACTTTCCACTTGTAACTAAAAATTCTTAGGAAGCCCAACTGAGTCCACAAAATAGTTCTGGTCTTATAAAAACAATTGATAATCCTACATTCGACACCTCGCCTTTAATCCACCAATCAATCGCATGACACCGATAACAGTTTTAATGTATTTTTTTGCAGCCTAAAGTTAAAGAGTATTATCTTCCTATTGGAGAGAGTCTGGATATAGGGATGTCAGATTATTTTAGTTTTTGGAGAAATTCCATTTTCTATGCAGTACTTTGCAGTATACTTACTTACTGGTCCGATCGTCATTCACAAAAAAATTGACCTTCTGCCATGAAATAGCTTCTAATCAAGGCACGTGTCGCTCAGAGAAGGCATATAACTGCAACAACAAGACTCACATCACAAATCGGAAGAAAAGCTCCGCCAAACACTTAGTTTGGGAACGCCGTAACGTTTTTTTTTCGTGAGGCATCCTAATATTCATATTGCTTGACCTAACTTTGGAAACCTCTGTGACCTGATCTATTTATGTACATGAATACGCGCTCTTATGGCTTCGTCCACAAAAGTCATTCATCACTTTTCTTAATACACGCACTGCTACATAGTTCTTTTTCCGACAGCCTGTGGAATATTTTAACTTTTATTTTTTTCCTATTTTTAGTATTCGCCTATAAATATCAATGAATAATGGAAAAGTCAACAACATACGACATCAATAGCCATGTCTATCGAGAGACCATATTACCCAACACCGACGTCAAACACAATAATATCGAAGATAACAGTAAAAATCCGACAAAAATCACGTCACAGACGAAGCCAAAGAAAGTGCGGCGTGACAAAAGTGATTTGGGTGAGAATTTCAAAGCGCCAGATGGTGGCTGGGCTTGGCTGGTGTGCATAGCTGCGGGTTGTTCGAACGTGAGTAGTGGCATAAATTGTGTCTTAATTACATATTTACATTATATTTTTCCTAATATTTCAGCTATCGATCTATCCATGCTTGCAGCAGTTTGGTTTTATATTCCGTGAACGTTTGGCCATTTTAGGTCTAACCAGTTCGGAAATTACGACAATCATTAACACAAATCCAGCGGTGTCGGCATGTACAGGTAATAAGTAGCTACTACATATATTTCGGAAATATTACCTCTAATATTATTTTAAATAAAATTCCGTTTAATTTTTTACACACTTTATTGTAGTGAGAAAAATTAGTTTCCCGTTGTTAAAGAGCGCTATGAGAAAACACATTCCCTTAATCGAAAAAAGAGTTCCAAATAAAATTAGGTTAGTTCTAAAGGCTGATTTTCACGATGTCATATTTTGACGCCAAAATTTTTCGGCATATTTTGACCCAACTTTATCTCCTTTACCCATCTCTAACCTATTTAATTATGGGCCAAAAACTGACAGATAACCGATATAGCAGGGCTTGTACACGACTAAAGATCTATCCTGATCGAAATCAATCAATATACCGCTTTTTAATCTCATTTGACAATGTGTTTTCACTTATTTGACGACAAATGCCATTGAACTTGATATAGTGAAAATAATTTCAGACGGGTGAAGAAGCGTGATCCGAGGTGTTGGAGTCGCCTTAACTGCAGGTCTAGACATCGCCTTAGATAGTATTCATTTGCTTACTCCTAATTCCCAATGCGGTGTTTTCTTCAAAGGCAACTACATATACGTGATCATTGAATCATCAGATCTGCAGGTTTTCGGATGGCCTCCGTCTCTTTTCCATTTAATCGCGACCATAAAGCTTTTCAGGCCTCACCATCATCTCAAATCGGACATCTTCTCAGCTGTCTCAGCAAAGAGTGAGGTTATGACATGAAACTGGACTTCTCCCTTTTCTTTAGCATGAATTTCAGCTTTCAACATCAATCAGCAGTCCTATGAGTTAAAATCGGCGCTGATTCTTTACTCCAACATTTAAACATCTCTGTCCCATTCCAGTATAGCGAATAATTTGAGCGTTGAGTTTTTAAGTTTTCGCTGTTTTGAACCCATAAAATAGGGTCCTAAAATAAATTCGGCATACAAAATTACGAAATATTTTCATACAGTTAACTCTCTTATTGTTTCCAGGTCTCTTAAATGGACCTATGTTTCGACGCTTTACATTTCGTCAAGTTGCCTTGGCGGGTTCACTTTTCATTTTTGTCGGTCTAATGCTTACAGCCTTCTGTGAGTCTTTCATCGGCTACATGGCAACCTATGCGATTCTTTTTGGTAAGTCCTTCGCATCATCTCACACTTATAGCTTTTAAACCTACATACATACAACTAATACACGGCTTTCTCCACACACCGCAAAGGTTTCGGCGTGGGCATCAGCGTTTCCGCTTCTTCGCTTGCCATCAATACCTACTTCAAGAACAAACGTCGCCGCGCAGCCGGCTTCTCATGGACACTCACTGGTTTGGGACCGATATTCTTGCCTCACGTTGTCACACTATTCCTCTCCTACTATGGTGTGCAGGGTACGGTGTTCATTTTCGCCGCTCTCTCACTACATTCAATGGTTTGTGCACTCGTCTATCAACCGGTGCGTTATCATGCGCCACCACCCGATATTGCTGAGACGGCCGGAGATTCGGGTATTGCAGCCGGCAAACCAGAGTATCTGTGTGAATACTGCCAACAGCAAAACAAACGTAATGGCATCTTTTCCAGTCAATATTTGTATCAAGACGATGACGAAGCTATGCCGGGGTATGAAATAATTGAGCCGGGTACACCGATGTTGTCGCGCGCCAACGACGGTTGGTTCGGTTCGAAGTTGTCGTTGGCCTCAACGCACAAAGGTGGTACACCACGCTTTCGTACCGTAGCCAGTTCCAAAGATATCGAGGGCATGACTCGTCTTAATCGTGTGATATCTGAAGAGGAATTGAAGACGGCCGAGGTTTACAAACCGAACAACTTCAAACGTGAACGGGACGAGGTGTTGCTCAAACATTCGAGCAGTAATGCCAATTTCCGAGCGCCACATCTTGGTGGATTGCATGGTGCGATAGCTCAATTGCATTGTACTTGTGCCGAGGAGCGTATGCTTCTCGAAAAGGCACAGCTTCGCTCAAAGTTTGTAGATAAAAAGCTGGAAGCGATGGCTGAAGAGGATGACGATGCTGCTGTGTCGGTGAAGAGTTTTACTTTTATGCAAAAAGTGATCGCGTTCTTCGATTTAGATTTATTGCGTGACTTTACTTTCGTCAATTTAGTGGTGGGTTTGACGATGATCAACTTCGGCGAATTGAATTTTTCCATACTTACGCCTTTCATATTACATGATTTCGGATTTACGACGTCACAAATGACGTCGGCGTTGTCAGTACTTGGTGGAATGGATATTATCGTACGCTTTATTGTGCCATTCGTGACGGAGAAAATACCCTGGGATAATCGTGTGTTCTTCCTAATAGGTAAGGGTTAAGGTGGGTGTGATATAAAATTTTTATTTTATTGGTAAGCATTCGTTCACTATTTATGTGAAATAATCTAGCTTGGTAAAATAGTTTTGGTCTCTTAGATAACTTCAAGGGACTTACATATCGACGGCTGAGTGAAAGATTTTGCTATCTCAGTTATTTTTATTTTATATTTAGTTAGGTGTTTTCGAACCGGCCTACATATATGTACATACATACATGCATACGTTTTCATATCTATCATTTAGCATCTTAAATTCAACAATAAAATTTTTCCTTCCACAGGCGTTGTCGGCATAGCTATTGGACGCACTGTTGTAGCCTGCACACGCTCCTACACAGTCATACTCTGCACCTTTGTCTGGATCGGTATGTGCAAAGGCGTGCGCACCATATTCTGGCCACTCATCATACCCAGTTGTGTGCCGTTAAAGCGTTTGCCTGCCGCTTCCGGTTTACAACTGCTCATTTCCGGTCTGTTTACGTTCGCTTGTGGGCCGTTTGTTGGTGAGTTGGACAAAGCGATTTGACGCTTTACTATTATTAACTTTTTCTCGCAAAATTGTCTGTTATATGTATGTATATGAAGTTTTATATTTACCTACATACATATGTATGTACGTATGTATATTAGGGTGCATCACTCACGATAAAAAAATGGTATATAAATTATTTCTTATACATATTAAGATTTATGTAAGTAAGAAAACTGATTTTTGGAGGTACATATTTTCAATCGGTCTAACTCACGTAAATCTTAGTATATTTCTGAAATATTTTGACGGATATCTTAAGATATAATAAATTTTATAAGTCCAGTGGAAACCCCGCCATCTTTTGTGATAGTGCCCTCTAATGTACAGCCGTATATTTAAATTATTTTATATTTATTATATTTAAATTATGTAGTACGGAACCTACTTTTCCACTGCTGCCATTACCTGCATTCACTACACATTGCCACGTTTTTAATTTCAGGTCTCATACGCGATCGATTCAATTACTCGATCACCCTGCATTTCCTCAACGCAATGTCATTTATGGCTGCTACTTCGTGGTCGATAGAGGCGCTAGTGCGGCGTCACCGTCGTCGACGCCGTAATCGTCAGCAACCTTGCGATACGTGACTGTATGCTATTAACGTCGCTAGACATTTACTTAATTGCCGGCAGATGACGCTGTCAAATGAAAGACACAAACCGGAACGTGTTATTTATATTAGAGATGTGTGCTGCCGGCGATAACATTTCACTTACTCTTTGTAGAAATAGCAAAGCATATCGGAAGCCTCTGGGAAAGACTTGTGTTTCTACGTGAAAAGGGGTAAACTTTGCTCGCACGAAGACTATTATATATTTTTTTAAGCAACTAGAGAATTCTTTAATAAATCCCACACTTCCCTCTTTTGTACATATATAAAAATTAAAAAGTTCCTTGTTTTATAGTAGCTGTACTAAGGCATTAATAAATGTATGTAAACGTTAAAGTCCAAAAAAATGCCAAAAACATTCGGTTTTCCGATAAACAAAAATATGTGGTATCTAGAGAATTATGTCGGATTAAAAACCTTTGCTTATGCAAACATACTTATTTTCGAATGTGATATAAAAATAAAGAAAAACAAGATTTTTTATGTACATATGTATGTATAAGGTTACCTTATTTTTTAGGGAATGGGTCGATATGGAAATAAACATATGTACATATAGGGTGATCCATTTAGGCCTTGGTTTTTTAATTTTAAATAAAACTCTTAAAACAGAACTGGATGCAAGGCGAATTTATATAAGGTACCACCTTATATAAGGTATCAACACATACAAGAATTACTTGTACTTTGTTTTTGCTTTTAGGGGACCATTGTCAAGTTTCAGCTATTCTTCACAGAATGAAAAAAGGGCCGCCAAAAGTTCAAACACTCCCTTTTCCCTCACCCACTACCGAAATACAAAATTTTGACAATCAAGCGCTGCTCGCAGCTGATGAAACGACACCAATTGATTTTTGTCGGATTTCCCGCATTTTTTGGATACAATTTCCGGCCGTAGAAATGTAGCCTATGCCCAGGGGCAGGAAACGAAAACTTAAAAAAAAAATTTCCGCCGAAAAATTTGCTGCCCATTTCTGCTCGCCTGGTATTTTTTGTCGGTGGGCCACCGAAATTGATTTTTGCCGGTCTTCCCGAATGTTTTGGATAAAATTTCCGGTCGCGGAAATGTAGCCTATGCTCAGGGGCAGGAAGCGAAAATTTAAAAAAAAAAATTCCGCTTCCACTTGCTGCCCATTTCTGCTCGCCTGGTATTCTTTGTCGGTGGGCCACAGAAATTGATTTTTGCCGGACTTCCCGAATTTTTTGGATAAAATTTCCGGCCGCGGAAATGTAGCCTATGCTCAGGGGCAGGAAACGAAAAATTAAAAAAAAAATTTCCGCTGCCACTTGCTGCCCATTTCTGCTTGCCTGGTATTTTTTGTCGGTGGGCCACCGAAATTGATTTTTGCCGGACTTCCCGAATTTTTTGGATAAAATTTCCGGTCGCGGAAATGTAGCCTATGCTCAGGGGCAGGAAACGAAAAATTAAACAAAAAATTTCCGCTGTCACTTGCTGCCCATTTCTGCTCGCCTAGTATTTTTTGTCCGTGGGCCACCGAAATTGATTTTTGCCGGACTTCCCGAATTTTTTGGATAAAATTTCCGGTCGCGGAAATGTAGCCTATGCTCAGGGGCAGGAAACGAAAAATTAAACAAAAAATTTCCGCTGTCACTTGCTGCCCATTTCTGCTCGCCTAGTATTTTTTGTCCGTGGGCCACCGAAATTGATTTTTGCCGGACTTCCCGAATTTTTTGGATAAAATTTCCGGTCGCGGAAATGTAGCCTATGCTCAGGGGCAGGAAACGAAAAATTAAACAAAAAATTTCCGCTGTCACTTGCTGCCCATTTCTGCTCGCCTAGTATTTTTTGTCCGTGGGCCACCGAAATTGATTTTTGCCGGACTTCCCGAATTTTTTGGATAAAATTTCCGGTCGCGGAAATGTAGCCTATGCTCAGGGGCAGGAAACGAAAAATTAAACAAAAAATTTCCGCTGTCACTTGCTGCCCATTTCTGCTCGCCTAGTATTTTTTGTCCGTGGGCCACCGAAATTGATTTTTGCCGGACTTCCCGAATTTTTTGGATAAAATTTCCGGTCGCGGAAATGTAGCCTATGCTCAGGGGCAGGAAACGAAAAATTAAACAAAAAATTTCCGCTGTCACTTGCTGCCCATTTCTGCTCGCCTAGTATTTTTTGTCCGTGGGCCACCGAAATTGATTTTTGCCGGACTTCCCGAATTTTTTGGATAAAATTTCCGGTCGCGGAAATGCAGCCTATACTCAGGGGCAGGAAACGAAAAATTAAAAAAAAAAATTCCGCTGCCACTTGCTGCCCATTTCTGCTTGCCTGGTATTTTTTGTCGGTGGGCCACCGAAATTGATTTTTGCCGGACTTCCCGAATTTTTTGGATAAAATTTCCAGTCGCGGAAATGTAGTCTATGCTCAGGGGCAGGAAAGGAAAAATTAAAAAAAAAAAAATCCGCTGCCGCTTGCTGCCCATTTCTGCTCGCCTGGTATTTTTTGTCGCTGGGCCACCGAACTTGATTTTTGCCGGACTTCCCGAATTTTTTGGATAAAATTTCCAGTCGCGGAAATGTAGTCTATGCTCAGGGGCAGGAAAGGAAAAATTAAAAAAAAAAAAATCCGCTGCCGCTTGCTGCCCATTTCTGCTCGCCTGGTATTTTTTGTCGCTGGGCCACCGAACTTGATTTTTGCCGGACTTCCCGAATTTTTTGGATAAAATTTCCGGTCGCGGAAATGTAGCCTATGCTCAGGGCCAGGAAACGAAAAATTTAAAAAAAAATTTCAGCTGCCGCTTGCTGCCCTTTTCTGCTCGCCTGGTATTTTTTGTCGCTGGGCCACCGAACTTGATTTTTGCCGGACTTCCCGAATTTTTTGGATACAATTTCCGGCCGCGGAAATGTAGCCTATGCTCAGGGCCAGGAAACGAAAAATTTAAAAAAAAATTTCAGCTGCCGCTTGCTGCCCTTTTCTGCTCGCCTGGTATTTTTTGTCGGTGGGCCACCGAAATTGATTTTTGCCGGACTTCCCGAATTTTTTGGATACAATTTCCGGCCGCGGAAATGTAGCCTATGCTCAGGGCCAGGAAACGAAAAATTTAAAAAAAAATTTCAGCTGCCGCTTGCTGCCCTTTTCTGCTCGCCTGGTATTTTTTGTCGGTGGGCCACCGAAATTGATTTTTGCCGGACTTCCCGAATTTTTTGGATACAATTTCCGGCCGCGGAAATGTAGCCTATGCTCAGGGCCAGGAAACGAAAAATTTAAAAAAAAAATTTCCGCTGCCACTTGCTGCCCATTTCTGCTCGTCTGGTATTTTTTGTCGCTGGGCCACCGAAATTGATTTTTGCCGGACTTCCCGAATTTTTTGGATAAAATTTCCGGCCGCGGAAATGTAGCCTATGCTCAGGGGCAGGAAACGAAAAATTAAAAAAAAAATTTCCGCTGCCACTTGCTGCCCATTTCTGTTCGCCTAGTATTTCTTGTCGGTTGGCCACCGAAATTGATTTTTGCCGGACTTCCCGAATTTTTTGGATAAAATTTCCGGTCGCGGAAATGTAGCCTATGCTCAGGGGCAGGAAACGAAAAATTAAAAAAAAAATTTCCGCTGCCACTTGCTGCCCATTTCTGTTCGCCTAGTATTTCTTGTCCGTGGACCACCGAAATTGATTTTTGCCGGACTTCCCGAATTTTTTGGATAAAATTTCCGGTCGCGGAAATGTAGCCTATGCTCAGGGGCAGGAAACAAAAAATTAAAAAGAAAGTCCTCTGCCACTTGCTGCCCATTTCTGCTCGCCTGTTATTTTTTGTCGGTGGGCCACCGAAATTGATTTTTGCCGGACTTCCCGA
>NW_016163151.1:31114-38153 GCF_001687245.7 Rhagoletis zephyria | reverse complement strand
TTACCAGGGTTTGAACCCAGGCGAGGCGGAGTGGAAGCGCGCACTGCTTGCCATTACACCACAGCGGCCGACAAATCTTCGCACGGGGTGTGGTTAATATGGCGCATGTATAATATGGCGTCTGTGTATTAAAACACCCCCGTGGGTCCGCTACTGACTGACACGTAGTTTAACTCCCCCGCTGGATCCGCCCCTGCTGAAGGTAATTAAATATCCCATAAACAGTGTGTGCAATACTTTTCAATAAAACTATTTAACAATTTTTCGAGAAGTTTGCATAATTTTTAACAAAATTTCACAAGAACTTTCTGTTTTTCTGTAAATTATGTCTTAAAAAACCATGCTTACTTCCGGTTTCTTTATTGGACATCAAAGTATGATCTTTTAGAAAGAAAATATACTCTAGCTGGAAAATGTAGAACTCATAAACACTTAAGTAGAAATTCAGAAAATCCATATTTTCCAAGTTTACAGAAATGGAAAAATTGTCCGGCCTGCGACATTTTTATATGCATTTGAATGTAGAATTTTCCGCTGAATCCGAATACGAAATCAAAATGTAAGACAGTTTTTGAGATATATCCAAATTTCGGGTTTTTGAAGTGCTCTCACTTAATTGCAATTTTCTTTGGATATAGTTGTCCAACCGCGATATTTATATATGCATTTTTCTGAAGAATTTTCGACTGAATCCCAATACGAAATGAAAATGTAAAACAGTAGAACAGTAGAACAGTTTTTGAGATATAGCCGAATTTCGGGTTTTTGAGATCTAAAAACGTGCACTCACTTAATTACAGTTTTATTTTAACACAGTCNATGAAAATGTAAAACAGTAGAACAGTAGAACAGTTTTTGAGATATAGCCGGGTTTTTGAGATCTAAAAACGTGCACTCACTTAATTACAGTTTTATTTTGACACAGTTGGCCAACCGCGAGATTTTTGCATGAAGTTTTATGAATAATTTTTCGCTGAATCCCAGTATGAAATCAGAATATCAGAAAATACAGTAGTCTTTGAGATAGAGCCAAATTTTGGATTTTTGAGATCTGAAAAAAAGTACGCACACTTAATTGCAATTTTCTTTGGATGTAGTTGTCCAATCTTAAATTTATTTTTATAATAGGAAAGGCTATGGATAAGCAGTTTAGGATATATCTCTATAAATCCCACATAGGCCGGTTGTTCAATGTCTGGTTAACACAAATCGGAGGTAGAAGCTACGGTTAAATACAACGACTGCTTTATCGATCACATGTTATATGCATGAAGTCGAAATCGTCGATAATAATGTTTAACTGGAACCAGACATTGAACAACCGGCCCTTAGACTTAAGTGTCTTCTGTGATATAAATGCTAATCAATTATATAAATATAAATAAAGGTTTATTTACACCCCTTTTACGGCTAAACTATACTTCTAAGGTATAAACAATTATATATCATTAGAAAGGTATTTCGATGCTGATGTGCAGGCAATTTTTAAAATTTCAAATTAGTTTAAAATAGGGCGAAAAAATCAATTCAAAAGTCACACCAATACCAATGTCATAGATGTACATGGTTGGGGCGGAAATGCTCCCTAAATGTATGCTTTAATATTGATACTGAATTACAGAAACGTACTAAGCAGCAGTTTAGGAATAAGACGTAGATATGTATGTACATTAGGGGGTCCCGTCCAAAAATATTTTTTTGAGCTACACTATCGCAAGAGGTATCGAAATTTGCGTAATTTTACACATGTTAAGAAAAAGTCTGAATTGTGTGTAATTTTGAGGGCTCTACCACACCATGGAGTTTTCCACGTATTTTATATGAGAAAAAACACGTCTTCGTAGAAATAGAGATAAAATCCTTAAAAGTCAATATTTTTCAATTTGCAAACTCTTTTTCTTTTTTGGAGATTTCAGAGATGAAGAATAAAACAATTTAACTCTGTTTACAAGATACCGACGATTTAATACCCGCGTACATACATATATACATATATACATAGCAAGTTTCCAAAATCGATAGCAACATCATGTTTTTTCGTATGTCCGTATATCGTTTTACGTACATAAGTATAAACATGTATTGATACGTATGTACATATGTAAACACACTAAATATAATTTCTTCACTATATGTGGTAAACATATTAAAAAGATGAATTATCAATGCTTGCAACAGTGGATTCTAACCGTTTTCATCAATTTTTATTGCCATCTTTTGTTCGCTGAATGTCAGTGGCGTTTGCAGTACGGTGCGTTGAATGGCAATTTTATTGCATTTGCAAGGACCCAAAATACCAAGCCCACTTGAACAGATGTCAACGCAGGCATTTGCAGCAAATTCAAACTGCCACTAACACACAATAATATTTAATAAGAAACTCATTTGGCGAGATGCATTATTGCATAAATACATACATACATATGTACTTACATATGAACATGAACATACAATTTCATAGCTGACGACGGGTATGGCTGCCAGTGTAGTACAACCCGTTTCATTGCACCCAAACAATTCGTTAACTCCATTCACACATACATATGAACATGTACATATATATGCAGACAGTTGCTGCATGCGTACAAGCATCTTAAATATGGTTTGCATGTGTTTGCATGAAGCGTATGTCAGATTAAAGGAAAGGCCATAAAATGCAATGAGAAAGGATGACACTTTTGTTCTCGATTCGTCTTTGTATTCTCCCGTTGCACAAAATCGTCTCACTGCTGTGAGCTACGACGCTCACAAAGTCATTCGACTGCCCAAGATAACCTAAGATGACAACAACGCCCAAAGCCTCGGTCAAAATACCATAAAAGCAAGTTATGGCTAGCATGTACATACTTAAGTATATAGAGCGTCCATCAGCGAACGTAACCCTGCCAAGCCTTCATCGTTCTCCCGCATTTAACTACATATGTACATATGTATATACCCACATGCATAAACGTTTATAAAATTACATACATTCATACATACATATATGTAAATGCACAAACAATCCATATACGTATATATAAACAGATACATACATACGGCTTATACATATCGCACACCGTCTTCAAAAGAGCCACAACTCAATAATACGTTCGTCAGAAAATGCGGAAAACTATTTCGTTGCAGATGCTAATCATATGGGCAGGTGCGACTTTACTTAGGTTTTTTAATCAAATTATAACAAAAATTTGCTCCAGCTTTTGCTGAAAGGTAAACAAAAGCTCTGTGTACATTTTGAGCGCATAATTTCAAAAATGCCAAATTTTGAGTTGTGACTCTTTTGAAGACGGTGTGCGATATATAGATAACAAAAAAAGGCACACCAATACCAGGCCATTGTGTATTCATTAATCTATCAATTAAAGTACTTATGTATGGCTACCAGTGGCGGATCCAGCGGGGAGGTTTGAGTGATAAACTACGTGTCAGTCAGTGGCGGACGCACGGGGGGTGTTTTTATATGGCTCATATGTATGTATAATCAGACTTCTATGTATTAAAACACCCCCCGTGGGTCCGGCACTGACTGGCACGTAGTTTAACCCCCAAAACCCCCCCGCTGGATCCGCCACTGACGGCTACCCTGCAAAAAATGTGACTAATCCGCGATGACTCCGGGAGCCACCGCAAACGAACATGCGACTGATTCCACTTATGAAGAGACTCATTGTTCCCCGTTATACCAAACGGGTATAAAAAGCGACTAGAGGCTTTTAAAAAATTTATATAAAAGTTTGTGCCAGATGCGTCCCGAATCGAGTCTCTCTACATACTAACGATACACATGAAATTTCGTTGACTAAGGCTTACATGTTATTACATCGTTAATTGTACCCGTTAGAAATAAGTAGAGGACTACTTCATCCGCAATAATAGATTCCTCATGCTAGAGAAATGGGTAATAAAGAGCGAAAACCTTCCACTTTTTGGTCGTAAATCTCTCCATCTTCGTGCCCAAAACAGCCCGAAATGGGCAAGAAGTCCATTTGAAATAACAGCTGTTGTTTGCTTATATCCGAAATAAAATTTTGTAAAAAACGAAAATGGGAAATAGCACTAAAGTTTCAGAAATGTAGTTTATATACTAATTTTATTAGCCATATAAGATAAATATACATAAAACCATTGTTTAATGCTGATTTATTGATTCCGGGAACGAAATGTGGTTTTTTGCGTTCCTCACGCTCTGGGAACTTTTGGAATATGTTGACACCTTTTTGACACTTGTGAGAGAGTAAATTATTTTTACGCTCTGATTACCGAAACAGCCAGGAAAGCATGTGGAACAGACCTAATACCTACATGAGGCTCGTTGCGACTAATTAATGGCCAATTGTACCCGATTGGGACTAATCCGTTTAGAAATTCGTCGCACAATTTTTTGCAGGGAAATATCGGAAAAAATTATGGCGGCGGCGGTACAATAGCCATATGAGTGTATTTTTTTCACCTTTAAAGTTGGTGCCGCCACACAGTGGGAAATATCGAAAAAAATTATAGCCGCGTCGCTAGAATAACCGTATGAGTGTACTTTTTTAATTTTTCTTTAAATATCTTTAATTTGATGGTCCTGATGAGATAATTTAATATTTTTATAAGAAATTTTCTAGGTTGAATGAGAAATCAGGGAGTCACATGAATAAATAGTTTAACTTTTTTATCTTTGAATAGAGAGACATGTTTTTTTTTGGTGAGGCTGATGAGTTCTCACTCGACCTACTCAATTTCTGATGAAAACATTTAATTATCTCATCAGGATCATGAAATTAATTATTTTTAAAGAAAAGTGAAAAAATTACACTCATACGGTTATTCTAGCGGCGCAGCACAATTTTTTCGATATTTCCCACAGTGCGGCGGCACCAACTTTAAAGATACTCATACATACATATTTATGTACATGTATTTGTATGAGCGCGTGATGAAAAACGCTACTCGAAATATGGGATGGAGAAATTAGGAAAGTTTTATTTTTTGTTTTGCATCTGGAATTGCCTTTATTACTGTAAACACCAATAAAACTGTCAAAGTCAACATTCGAGGCTTCCAAGTGGCTGTACGAATTTTTTTAACGATTGCCGCGTACTACTATAACCGCACACAAATCTAACACCGATAATCGTATCCTCTTTGTCCTGCAGATGCATCTCTAACAAACTACAGGATCCACTTTTAGTTTTACTGAATTCAAAGATCTGCAACCGCGTTATCGCTTGCACATAGTTGGTGTGTTAGAAAAACATTAATGTTGACATTTATTACGCAAACAAGAACATTAAACAGCAGCCAGAAATAGCAACAAATCTGCCGTTCGAAAATTAGTGTCGGCTTAGAATACACTTAAAAAGAACTGCCGATTGTGGGGTTTTAGCGCCATGTGCCCTATAGATACCTGATAACTTGGGAAGGAAAACGGAAATTGTGGACATCAGATAATCCACTAAATTTTGAAGTAGCTTTAAAGAAATGTTGTTGCATGCTGTCCTAACAAAATGTTCTGAGTGAAACTCATTTCAATATTGTTAAATAATTTGTTCGTAGTAGAATAACCATAGAATTTGCATGTTTCCGAAAATGGACGTGCTCCAGAGTTCAATGTGGTGAACAAAACTCCAAAATAAAGTGTTGAAAATTAAATAAGGAAATTTGGGAATAGGCCAAACAAGGCGAATTTTAACAAGTAAAGAATTATTTGCTCGGGCGAAACCGAATAATTTAAGTCAAAGTTATTTAAGCTTTTTTTGCACCGCGTAATTGTTGCGATGGAGGATGGTTCCGTGCGCAGAAGTGGAAAACTTTTGACTGCCATTCACCTGGGAGTGGCCAGAAGCGTGCGTACGGTTCAAATCGCAGCTCACAACGTCCGGATATTTATATCCACGTATCCTCTGGGTAGCAACCAAACACCCGTTTGGGAGCGAGCTAAAGTGAGAAGGCGTAAAACTTCGCGTGCGCTGGGTTTGGGTCCCGCCACGTTAAAACCCCGCCCAATGAAAAGAAGAAAACAGCCTCGGATGAGGCCCCCTTTTTTTGATGACGACCACGGCAAACGTATAAAGGACTATGATTTAAGGGTATGCACCTGGAATATCCGGACCCTTAATGGGGAAGGTGCCTCTGCCCGGCTGGTTGATGTCCTCGGGAAGACAAAGGCTGACATCACCGCCATCCAAGAAATGCGATGGACGGGGCAAGGTAAAGTAAGCGTGAAGCCTTGCGACGTCTACTACAGTTGCCACGTAAAGGAGCGCCAATTCGGTGTTGGATTCGTGGTAGGAGAGAGACTCCGTCGCCGAGTACTGGCGTTCACCCCGGTGGACGAACGTCTAGCCACAATCCGCATCAAAGCTAGATTCTTCAACATCTCGCTCATCTGCGCCCATGCCCCGACGGAAGAGAAGGATGAGGCGTCCAAGGATATCTTCTATGAGCGCTTGGAACGTACATATGAGCGCTGCCCCCGACACGATGTCAAAATCGTGCTTGGCGATTTTAATGCCAAGGTGGGCAAGGAAGGGATCTTTGGCGCCACTGTCGGAAAATACAGCCTCCACGACGAAAAACGAGAAACCAAATCGATCATGTTGTGATAGACGGAAGGCATGCTTCAAGCGTTTTGGACGTACGTACACTCCGAGGGCCAAACATCGACTCGGACCACTATCTTGTTGTAGCCAAGATACGCACCCGCCTCTGTGCAGCAAAAAATGTGCGCCCAACAATGCATGGAAAGCTTAACGTCGAAAAGCTGCAATCACAACAGACGGCCAATTTATTCGCCACTCGACTCACACACCTGCTCTCTGAGAGCACTCTTCAGCAATCCAACGTACGCAAGCAGTGGAACCACATTTCCCGATCATTAAGTACCGCCGCCGAAGAAGTAGTTGGATTTCAGCGAGCCCGAAAGAACAACTGGTACGATGAGGAATGTCAAGAAGCCGCAGAGAAAAAAGATGCCGCTTACAGGGCCACACTGCGATCGGGCGCAACGCTAGCCATGTGGGACCGTTATAGGGAACTGAAGAAGGAAGCGAGA
>NW_016163151.1:25214-31089 GCF_001687245.7 Rhagoletis zephyria | reverse complement strand
TTTGATGTTTAATAATATTAATTGATGAGGTCCACTAATTATATGAATTACAATGTGATCTTAGGTGTATTAAGCATACGCTCAGTGGCCAAGGAACAAAAAGTAATAATGCAAATATTAATTTTCTATAAGGCAAAACTTAGTTACTAACTAATTAATAAATGCGTTTAAAACTAATGTATCGAACTTATATAAACTGAGTTCCAATAGGCTAATATTTTGGAACCTACCTACGAAATTTCACCGAAGTCCGACAAGATTTGATGAAAATATAACTATTTGTTAATAAAGATGCATCTAAAATCTGTAGTTTCCGGAAAACAAACAACAGCGTTGAGCGACCTCTAAATCTTGTTCAAATAAGCTGAAATTTTAGAAGAAACTTGTCTTTTCTCTTATCTTCAAGAATCCGTTCTCATTCGAAATTCAAAAAAGTTCCAAATTTGAATCACCCTAGGGTACACATATGGTTTTAACATTTATTCTGGAAAAGGCCTTGAAGAAACCGCAGGAACACTTGGAGAAAGAGAAGTAAGCAAACTGGAAAACGTAGAAAATGATATTACTTTGTGTTTTGATCGCTTTTTCACATCAGTTAATTTATTGAACTATATTCCTTATTCAGCGTTGGTACTACATATAATGGTTAAAAGAAAAAAACGTACCTAAGTTTACGAGTAAGAAAATGCAACGAGGAGAAATAGAATTCAAAAGCACATCTGCAGGCCTTTTATACGTAAAGGGGTTTCATAATAATAAGAAATTGCCACGAGCCAGGCATAATAATTATGAAAAAACTTTGAAAACAGGCAAAAAATGCAAGTTTCATGTCCAACCCATGAATTTTAAAATGCGACTTCGTGTTTACACCTAAATCGTAATTTTTTCACTATTTTCAGTCGACTTTAAAAAAAGGAGGAGTTTACATGAGAATTGAAGTCGGTTTTATTTTTGCTAAAAAAAATACTTGTTTATCTAAACAATAGTCTTCAAGGGTCTTCTGCAAATCATAAATTGTTTTAGTGATGATTTCATTTTGGTTTTTTCTACAAAACCTCTGGCAAAATTTTTTTCACTTTTATTTCAACAGATTTTGATTTCTCTTTATTATCTGAAAATTTGGATAAACAAGAGCCTAATAACATTAAAAAAACAATATGGCAATGTGGTAGCTTTTGCAAATTTTATATATAAAAATTGAATATAGCGAGTTTTGAAACAGTAACTTTTACATAGCTATCTTTTTTTTGCTTTTCGCTTTCGCTCTTCCATGAAGATTGGTCTGCTTCTAGGCACCGAAACTACCCCTTTTTCTTGCAGTTTTCTAAGTTCATCAGAAGATGGAGACTTTTGAAAGTGTATAAATAAGTATTATAGCGACTTTTGCAATAGTAGTTAACATTTGATGCTATTTTTTTCAGAAAATAGAAAGATTTTGCACTGCATTGTTAGTGGACATGAAACTACTTTAAAGACTGGTACGTTACTCACCAAAAACTAAAAATCTAAAAAAAATTTACATAGCGCCTTTGCAAGTGGACTGCTCAAATTTGGAAACATGGATTTGCACGGGTTTTGTCAAATAAGGAACTATATTTTTATTTAAAAATATAACAAAAATTCAATAACAACAAATATTATACGTTAAAACTTGGCAAAAAGTGGTTCGGTTATAATTTTTTGACCACTGTATGTATTTTTACATATCTTTAATTGGACCTTCACATTGTACATAAAGGAAGTACATAACAAAATTAAAAAAATATATGTAAGAATAACACCCCTATTGCGAATGTCGACTGACAGTAGATAAATGACTATTAAGCGATTATCGATTGTCGATGCTATTATGAGTGTCGATTAGTCGCTCAGTTAGCGATTGTGAACGGTTTTCAATCGCTCATCTTTCGATTGTTATTTCTGAGTCGCTGGAGTTCTCGTCTACAAAATTTTTACAAAAAAGTGGTACTATAATGGATAAAAAGTAAGTCAATTGAACAGGAAGTTGTATAAAATTGTGGAATATACATACGTATGTATTTGTCTGAATTACAGATCAAAAATTGTAAGCAACAAAAGGCAACTTGCGCGGTTGGTCGAGCTGATGCAGGAGAATGAGGACATTGGTAAAGGAATTTGCGGAAAGAGTAGGGCGAAACCAAGATGGGAAGCCATTGCAGTGGAGCTTAACAGCTTGGGACCACCAATGCGTTCTTGGGAAAAGTGGTTAAAGGTAACAAAGTTCTATAAAAGTTGTGTTGAATAAATTAATGCGGCATATTTTTATGTAGGTTTGGACAGATTTAAAGAGCAAAACAAAGAAGAAAGTATCAGAAAATAGATCGGAGTTTCGTGCAACTGGAGGAGGCCAAAACAACCTGCATACCCTTACGCCACTAGAGGAAGCTGTAGTCAACTTTTTAAAGTACGACATTTGTGTCAATCCTCCAGGTGAAGAAATCGGAAGCAGCGCTTCAAGAGCTCATTCGGTGGAAATCAATGAGCAGGAAAATTTCTTTAGCGAAATTTAAAGGGAAGCCTTGGAAGACTCAGATACGCGAGGAACCCAAGAATGCGAAATAGAACCACAGCGTATTTCCAAGCAAAGAAAAAATAATTGCGATTCAAAGCAAAAAAGATTGGTGTTGCTTGAAAAACAAGTACAACGTCAATCGGAACATTTTGAGGCCATGGAAGCAAATGCTTAAGAAATAAAAGATAGTCTTAGACAAATTGAAAGCAACACAAGGAAATCTTATAGACTTCAAAACGAAAGACTGACTTTAGAAAAAGAAAAACTTAAATTAGTAAAAGAAAAACTTAAATTAAAAAAAGAAAAGATGGCACTTCTTAAAGAAGAAGTTGTAAATAAAGCCAGAAATAGGCTAGATNTAAAATATAAATAAAAGATAGTCTTAGACAAATTGAAAGCAACACAAGGAAGTCTTACAGGCTTCAAAACGAAAGACTGACTTTAGAAAAAGAAAAACTTAAATTAAAAAAAGAAAAGATGGCACTTCTTAAAGAAGAAGTTGTAAATAAAGCCAGAAATAGGGTAGATAAACTGAGGTTAAAAGTGCAGCTGTTGGAGATGCAAAAGGAAAACCTAATGCAATAGTTTGACGATATATTTAAGTTTAGTTTAAGGATATATTTAAGCTTGGACCTGAATTAATGTGATTCTGATTTTATGTGATTTAACCAACAAACCAACTTAGGTTTTTTTTATGAAAATAAGTTTTTGTTTTTTTTTATAACTTTTAACTTCTAGTTTTAATTAAATGACTGAATCGAGCAATAAATATACGAAATGAAGTGATAAAAAATGTACAAAAAATAAATAAAATTCAAGACTGAAGTTGCATTTGCCGTAAAATGGTGTTTCTTATTTCGACGGCTTCTTCATTTATATGTCCAATTTCAGCAGCTATGCTATCTTGAGCTCCATACTGGTTTTCTCGATTAATATTGCTTTCTTCATCCGAAAAATCAGTATTGTAAGCAATGCATATGTTATGAAGAGCTGCGCACACATTTATTATTTGCGTGGCCTTCCTTGGCTCATAGTGTAGTGCGCGAGCACCTAACAAGCACCTAAATCGATTTTTAAGCACCCCAATTNGTTATGAAGAGCTGCGCACACCTAAAGCACCTAAATCGATTTTTAAGCACCCCAATTGTGCGTTCCACAATATTNATTTCAGCAGCTATGCTATCTTGAGCTCCATACTGGTTTTCTCGATTAATATTGCTTTCTTCATCCGAAAAATCAGTATTGTAAGCAATGCATATGTTATGAAGAGCTGCGCACACATTTATTATTTGCGTGGCCTTCCTTGGCTCATAGTGTAGTGCGCGAGCACCTAACAAGCACCTAAATCGATTTTTAAGCACCCCAATTNCATCCGAAAAATCAGTATTGTAAGCAATGCATATGTTATGAAGAGCTGCGCACACATTTATTATTTGCGTGGCCTTCCTTGCCTCATAGTGTAGTGCGCGAGCACCTAACAAGCACCTAAATCGATTTTTAAGCACCCCAATTGTGCGTTCCACAATATTCCTTGCTTGTGAATGTTTTTGGTTAAATACACTCTCTGCAGATCCCTCTTCAGGATTCCGAAATGGAGTCAGCATATAGGGTTGTAGAGCGTATCCTGCATCACCTGAGAGAATATACTAATTTTACAACCATCCAAATGTAACACTTTTTTGAGCAAACAAGCCTAATAATATATTCCGTTCACCCCTGCGGTAGTCATCTTCTAATTGCGGTTTTAAGGAAGACATGTTAAAAACCGCAGAATCGTGCGTTGCCCCAGGATGTTTTGCATTGACATAGCGAATTTTCATTGCATTATCACAAACCTGTAACAAATATAAATAAAATTAAATCAATAAGTAATCGACTTCAAAGGATTTTCCTTCGAAACACTTACTATCATTGTATTTAAACTGAAATATCCTTTCCGGTTGTAGTATTAATGTTGAAGGTCCTTTGTGTCCCGTCAATGCAACCTACTACGCCTGGTATTCCACTTTTCTCAAAAAAGTAAATTTTTGCTTTTCGTTTCTCCTCTTCGGAGTATTTAATGGATATCCATTCTTTACATGCGTGCTCTCCCAAAACTTTAAACACTTCACTCACAACTAAGGAAACGGTAGATTGTCCAAGTGCGATATTGCTCTCGTTTCCTACGCTGAGTTGATATGATCCCTGAGCACAGAACCTCAGTGTCGCTGATAACTTTAAAATCGTAGGAATTGATGTATTTCTTACACCTGCTCGTAATTTGCTTTCCAGCAGTGTAAGCAAATACGTGAATGCAGGTTTTGGCAAACAAAAATTTTTCATAAACCTATAAAGATATGTTTAGTAAATTGCTTAAGCAATGCATGAAAATGAATACATTTGGTCCTCCAACTCCAGAGGGTTAGACGAATCTCTCAACCGCCTTCTCAATTTTGCCAACTCCGTTAAACTGACACTTTCATCTTCACTCTCGTCACTAAACCACAGCTCAACAGTATCCATTTATTAATTTATTTATACAAAAATACTAATTTTAAAATAGTTGCTCAAAGCAATTAAAAGTAAAACAAACTGCTTACAAATGTAAGCAAACACCCGAACCGCTGTCAATTCAGTTAACCATTCACAATAGAGCAAATTTTTGTCGATCAGGTTTCACAATACAAAAATAAAAGATAATCGACTCGATCGACAAATTTCTATTCCACTGCCAGTCGACACTCGCAATAAGGGCCTAAGTCTGAAGTAAACACAAATTTTTATTATTTTTTTCCAAAATTTCCAAATAAATTAGTCTCTTTCGATCATTACTTCGAAAAGAATGTTCCTAGTAAAACTAGGTACTATTTATAAAAATCAATAGGCAATTTCGGAAGCTATGGTTTTCTAAAGATTTTTCCAAAATCACTTCGATGTGATTTTACAGAAAAATTTTATCAGTTGGATTTGATTCATGTCGAGGTTTCAATAGTTAAGGTGACCATAAATTTGTAGCATTCCAGGAGGAGCAAAAAATCTCATTGTAAGCAAAAGTTATAACATTTTTTAATGAAAACAAACTTTTTTACATGTTATTTACATGGAAAATTGCAAATGCCTACCGACACCTTTTAAAATTGAAATAAAAATTTTTCCAAATGGTAGAATTTCCTTCTCAGTAAATAGGTAATTTAAGGCTATAAATATACATAAATATACAAGAATTACTCGTTTAAAGTAATAAAAGTATGTGTGCATCCATCGCTGGGCCTGTGTTAATTTTTATTATATACTTGGATGTGAAAAATACATGTTCTAGTTTTTTGTAAAGTACATATATTTACGCTGTTCGTTGCGAACATA
>NW_016163151.1:15130-17282 GCF_001687245.7 Rhagoletis zephyria | reverse complement strand
TACTGAGCATCTTTCTCTTTGACACCATGTCTGAAATCCCACGTGATCTGTCAAATACTAATGCATGAAAATCCTAACCTCAAAAAAATCACCCGTTACAAGGTGGGGAGTGTTCAGAAATGGATCAACCAAAAGCATCAGACGGTTTTATTTCTAAACTATAATTGATGGAAATGTCCAATGTTACGCATTTAACGCACGGTTAAATGCCTAACTGGAATGTAATTGCGTAAATAAGGCATTTCCATCAGTTGTAGTTTAGAAGTAAAAGAGACTGATGCTTTGGCTTGAGGCATTTCTGAACGCACCCGTGTTGTACGTTCGCGATCGTCTCGCTGTAGTCGCCATTTTGAACTCCCTTAGAAAATTCAATTTGCCTCCTTGACAGACTACTTTTTATATAATAGCGATTTTTATAAAAAAGTACTAAGGAACAAACCATTTTTAAAATAAATTTTAAATGAACGACAATTAAATATACATATATATTTATGTATGTATAATTAAGTATATATAATTTCGATTTTTAACACCGTCTTCGAAAAATATTCCTTTACTAAGGTGGTTCAAAAACATTTCGATAGAAAACTGCACAATTTTCACTTTCTTTTTACTACCTTAATTTACTCATCAGTCGCCATATCCAACTTTTAGTGATATTTTAAATCGAAAAATTTAACTTTAACCTCCTGTGTATATTTTTTTTCTTTGCGCCAAATAATTTTGGTAATGTTGAAATCAGCATGAAGAGTGCTATCGATACACATTTTTTGTTTTTCCATAGCTAAACTTTGGTATTCTAGACGTATGGCGAAATTAAGGAGATGAAACATGATTCAATAACTACAGGTTGTAGCAATCGTACAAAAACAACATTTACCGTTGGTATGAACTCCTTGTTTCATTAACAGCTTCTTTATCTATTCATATTCGTATATATATGTATACCCTGCATACCAGGATTTCACAGTATTCTGAAGGGTTTCACAATTTTTTTAAGAATTTTCTTTAGGAAATCGTACAGAAATTTCTCTACTAGTTCTTGTCAACCGCTTCATATGTTTTATCATTCCTAAAAAAATCGTAACAATATATGTACATATATATTAGAAGAAGTGAAACGAACTAAATCGAATTTCAGCACCGCTTTGTACAGTAAGTTAATTGAGAGGGTTAAACAGCGTCGTATATTTTTTTTGTTTAATAGATCCCAGTAACATTTTTGAAAAAAGTACGCCTTTTGTGAAGTAGCATCTGATATAAAAGATTAGATAAATAATATAATTTCATCGTTTGAAAATACGACTGACGTAGAAATTGATGAAGATATTAGAGAAATAAGTACTGTCAACGAGCCATCAACTTTGAAGGAAAAGTTAAATTATATTTTGAACAAAAGTCAGAAAACGTGTGCAAAGAAACAAAATTACAGCTTGTCTGCACTGTCAGCGAAATAAATTGATTTGTTTTGTAATGGTGGCGATAGGGGATTTTTCCTTCAAAAAGCCTACAATTATTTGTCTACAATTCCACCGATAATTGTTGAATCCGAGAGATCTTTTTCATCGGCCAGTTACATATGCAATAAGTTCAGATCTAGATTAGGAGACAACACTTTAAATAGTTTAGTAATTTTAAGATCATTTTTCAGCAGTAATACAGTGAAGTCAGAAAATATATAGTTACTTTTGTAGACGCCAGCGACGATAGGTCAAATAAGCTTTCGGTATAACTTCGCAGCGATACTTTTTACAACTATGTGTATGAAATTAGACGCTAGTACATATCTATAAATATCTTTAAAAAATATTTAATTAAGAGCTTGTGCCTTTAATAGAGTTTGGGTGTCGAGTAGAGCTGGAGATGTTTTTTAAAAATTTGAGAATTAAGCTATTGAGCCCTTCATTCGCTGGGGAATAAATTCTATTATATACAAAATGCCTATAGAAATATAGAGGTTCTGTTTTTCTATATTTAACTTGAATATAATAAATTACAATACTCTTGTCCCTTCAAGGGCTTGAGGCCAAAAACTACTTATTAATAAATGAGGCACCTTTTTAAAGTCTTTTAAAAATGATTAAGATTTTTGCAGACGTATGAGTAATTGATTTGAACATAAACAAGTAAGAAAGTCTAAGTTCGGGCAGAG
>NW_016163151.1:0-3210 GCF_001687245.7 Rhagoletis zephyria | reverse complement strand
AAGCTAATTTATTCAAAATTGATGCTTGCAACAATTCTTTACCAAGAAATACGTTTATGGTAAAATTTTGGAAAATGGGCGTGGCACCGCCCACTTATGATCACATATAAGTATATCGGTAACCGTTCTACCAATTTGTACCAAACTCGGTATGGTTATTGTACTTGCCACGTGTAAGCAAAACGTTGAAAATTATTGAAATCGGACTAAAATAACGGCCGATTCTCATATAACGGTAAATTTAAGAAATGCTTGAAACTTCAATATTTCGAAATTGAAGGACGCTAATTTACTCAAAATTGATACACCTCGGCTTACCATCTAGCGGAAGGTTTCGGAAGGGTGAAAAAACATATATTTAATACTTACGCCGGGTATTTAATGTTCGACTCCGCCCGAACTTAGACTTTCTTACTTGTTTTCTTTTCTAATTGTTTGTAAAAATTTTTATTTTTGTACCACCTGAGTAATGGCCTGTATGCAGCTCTCAAGAAAACGGTCAAGAAAAGATTGCAATTATTTCGTGTGTGTGTCCAAGGAATTTTGACATTTTCGATACTTCACAGCCTGTTGCCTCACTCTTTCCTCAAGAAATAATGGAACGGGCATATATTTCTGTTGCAAAGCTGGGTTGCCTTGTGCTCTTTTTTCACAAAAAAACTTTAGAAAACCGTAGTAAAAAGCGTAGCAAATTTCTTAAGAACTGCGTACTGTCTGAAGGAAATTTGACTCAAGAAAATTTCTTGGCCATTTCTTGTACGTCATTTTATATGGAGTTTTTGCTTTTCCTGAGAGCTGCATACAGGCCTTTAAACACATCGTTTCTTGGTGCTGAATACAAATCTGGCCACACAATCGCTCTAGCACTAGAATTTTGGGATATCCTAACCTCAAAGTGCTAAAATCACGGTTTTTGGCGATAGTTGACAACACTGAATTTCACCAAGATGACGTCACGCACACAGCTAATTCTGTCAAATTCACAAAGAGCGGATTAGCGGTACCGCGATGGGCTCAATCTCTATTTCTCTCAATCGTGGGTTTGTATTGCACTCAGGTAGAATGCTAGATATCTTAAAGTCGGAATACCTCAACGATCAAGCGGGCGAATTCTATTTCCTCGGACAGTTGGGAGATTATTCTGGGGAATTCCTAATTGATTGATTTCTATATTTATTAATTACATTCTAAAAACTCTTCTGAACTTAAGACTAGGGGATGGATTCTAATTCTCACACTTCCTGAAGCATAAGATTAAGAGTGTACACAATTTTCAGTGTGCACCAGAAAACTCACCTTCAAGGAGGTTCAGCAATATTTTTTTCTATTATCGATACGCTGACTGCAATCTAAGGTCATCTCCAGGAACTTTTGGTTATAATAAATTGACCTTCGAATCATAGTTCAGGGTTTCGTTGTTATAACTTCAAGATTATTTTAGCTATATAAAAGCTTAAACAGACGGCACCGTTGATCCGGATTAAGTCGGACTTAATCCGGATCAACTGCAGTTGATTCCCGAGTGGATCCGGATCAACGCTGTCGTCTGTTTATGCTTTAATATATTTAAGAAATGAATGGCTCCTTTGCTAAATCGATTAACTCTATTAAAAAAAGTTTAGAGATTCCATAAAATAATGCACATTATTTTTTACAATTTACTTTTCCTTTTAAATTAAAGTAAAGAATGTTATTAAAAATACTATACATTATAAAAAGTTATTAAAATATATTAAGTTATGACTATAATAAGTGCTTTGACACTTAACTTTAAAAATTGTCAAAGAGTAGAGGATTTATTTTCCTAGCGTTTATTGAAATAAGAGAATATTACAATAAATCCACATCTTGAATAGGGCATATCTACGTTGGGCAAATTCACTTAAAAGTTTTATTTATCTATAGCCAAGTATTTGTAGTATTTATAGGTGCCAAGGTGAGATATTCTGCTGAAGCGTATCTACAACCACAGAGTATTATTATACAAAAGTTTCAATTTTGGCCGAAACGTGCACAGCTCTTCACACATAAATTAAGCATAATTTCTACCGCTTGATAAGGAAAGTTTAAAGGAGAACTCAGTGTCGTAAGAGAACAGAAACACAAACAGAAACTTTGATGGACAATGCCAGTTATGCCAGTCAAGCGAATAGTCAGTTGTTCCAACTTCAGGGAAGCGTAGGTGGCCGTATATCCTTAGAAACTTAGGCGCTATATATGCTATCCACCCATACTCATATCACACTCCGATCCTCTTGCTTACTAACATATGTATGTATATACATACATACGCACAAATGAATGCATGCTGGTTTGAATTGGAGATTCATTATAAATTCGAGCACAGTCATTCACACAGAATCGTTCGCTTTCAAGGCGAAAGGCCAAAGTATCAAATGTGGTAACTGTGACTACGAGAATCAAAAAAGAACACAACCACAAACCAACATCGCCGAATGCAACAGCAAAAGGTTCAATTCGCGCAGCCTCTAGCGTGCCTATCAACCTCTTATTGACGATTTGTGCGCGCTTTTGTTGCATACCGCTGTCTGAAGACAGGTATGAGTTCCCATATCTTTACCATCAGTTATTTAAAATTAAACAAAAAACACTTTAAAAGTATAAATACTTTATGAAAACAAAAGGTGGGATAGGTAACGCGCAACGAAAACTGATACCTAGAATGGCGTAAACAAAAGCAAAAATACAGATGAAACGCGAACGCTGAAGCGTTCTGGAGAAATGGTGGCCATAAAAAGGCTACAAAAAAGATATATTGCATCACGAGCATCGCACTCACACATGGAAACTGAAACCATGCATAATTTGCGTACGTACATACCAGGGATAATGCGAATATTTGCATTCGCAATCGATATGCGAATGATTCGCCTCATTTTACACATTCGCATCAAATGATACGAATGTTTTGCGAATGCGAATGTGTACATGGGCAGAGAATCCAATCCACTCTAATATTGTTGAAATGGCTCTAATTGTTCATTTCCACCAAGTCTTAACTGCAGTTTATGCCGATTGGAACAAGGACATTCGGACAAGGAACTCGGAAGGGATGATTCCTTCTACTAAGTACAAGCAAACTAAAGGAGAAAAGCAAACACTAAAAAATAAACCTTGCCGCTCACCCCATGTTGAAATTCTTGGAACTTATCTGAGCTTGTAACTGCAGTTGAGCCCCCGTACGTCTGT
>NW_016163150.1:0-38159 GCF_001687245.7 Rhagoletis zephyria | reverse complement strand
CGATTAGAAATTAATTATGCGACTAATTTTGTACATTTCACAATACATATGTATGTACGTACGTATCATTGCACAATGGGACTACTGTGGCCCAAAGTGGTAAAAATGAATTGGCGAATTCTGAAAAAGCAATTACGCAGATTCATAGAAAAACATCCAACCAACCCAAGGCAAAAAAAAAGGTTTTGATAAAAATTCATATTTGCAGTCATGGGTCGAGCTTAAAAGTAGACATAATGCAAACCAATAAATTTTTATGAAAAAATTTAGGCTTTGTCGTAAGTAATATAAATTAATTTTTGTACTTGTAGGGATACAGGTTTAACAAGCCAATCTGATTGATGATCTTTCATATATCTATGGTCAATCATTGCTTTAAATTTATATATATATATATCTGGTGAAATTTATAAGACAGTTTCACTAGAAATTGTATATACATTTTTGAGTATACAATTTTTTGAGTGTTAATTTTATAAAATGTTATTTAAGAAAGGCCTAGTTAAATGAGCTAAATTATACTTAGGACAAGTAAACGTTGGATATGCGTGTCATATCTGAAATAGTATCAGTATAGTAGTAGTAAATATTAAATGGAAATGGAAGAAGGTGTAGATATTAATAACTCAGGAATCTATTAATCAGATTCGGTAATCAGCCAAAAGTCGATTCTTCTCTGGATGAAATCAGTTTTCGATTGCAAAAGTCCTGCTTGAATTGAAAGCTTTAGTGCAAATACATATTATGTACATAATTTAGTATGCAGGTATTTAAATGTTTTCGTTTTGTAATTTTTAAAAGGTAGAAATAGGAACTATAAAATAAATGTGTCAGTTAATTTTCCCGAAAATTCATACTCTTTAGTTCTTGGAGCCAAAAAAAATTTTGTAGGAGGTGGGCGTCATGGTCAGAAACGTTTCATTATATTTCAAATTTGAACATTTTGGCGTAAACGAGCAGGATATACTAAATTTCATCAAAAAATATTTTTTTTTTTAAATTTGTGCCACTATTTTTAGAAATGGTAGACGATGATGTAAACCGAGCTTGACGTTCTTTCAGATGTACATATGTCTTTCTGGTTAAAGCCAGCATATATTCTGAATTTCAACAAAATCGGATAACATTTACCATTGCCGCCCACAAGAGCTGTGGGCGTGGCAGCTCGTCGACTTTTACTATTTTCCACTTTTCCTCATTCCTAAGTGCAGAATAGCACACAAACTAAATTTCAGCGAATTTGTAGTACTACGGTTACTACTTTTGGCCACAGCTTATATGGGGACGTGCCACTGTGCGTTGCACCGTCGTACAGACGAAAATATTTACTTGTACGTACATACGCAAATGTGTGCTTGCAGTATATGCAAGAATTTAAAAATTGCATTTAAAACAGTTTTATTGCGTTTAGTTGGTATTTAGTCGCCAAATAAGTAATTATGTGACAATTCAATTAGCGGCGCTGCATAAAACACCTTTTTCCAAATGATGCCATAACCAATTAGCACACTCGCGCACGGGATTATGCACTTGCATACTTAGGCACATAAATATTTATGCAACACTAGCCACATCATCGCTAACTAAGCAACTGAAGACTGCATTAAACGTTTTGTCTCGTCAGTAAACATTTTCGGTGGATATGTTGCTAATATTTGAGCTTACAGTCCAATTGACATTGACACCAAATACTAAATATATTTATGCAAACATATACTTATACATAGATACATACATGCAATGTCTGTGGACCGCACTACGACCGAAAGTGATTTTATTATAATTAATTGCGTGAAAATGAATGCGGCATGAATGCAATTTTCGCAATTATAGTTGCGGTTAGTTGAAATTTCGAATGACGAACATTTGCATAGACCCTATGTTTTTTGTTAGGTTGACATGAATATATTTGTTTAGGCTTTGGCAAACACCAAATTTTGTATATTTGGCTTTATTAAATTAGCTGTACTTATGCTATATTTGGCAATTTTGTAATTTTAATTAGATATTCATTTCATTCAGTTGTTAAANGCAGGTGTAGATAAGGACACCACTGCAGAGTGATTGATAAATGCAAAAAATGCATACACACACATACATAGATAATGTATACTTGGCATATATTAATCGCTGTTTTTTTTTTATACCCGCTGGGTATTTGTATAAACATTTTTAGTGGTAAAAATCAGTAGAAATTTCAAATTAAAATCAGTAGAAATTTCGGGCTTAAAATAGTGAAAATAAGCATTTAATGCTGTATGGTCGAATACATAACGAGACTGAGATTTATTTATTACTCTATAAAAACTAAACATGTTTATATAAAAAGTCATTTTTGCAGCATCACTAAGGCAATAGCTCGCCTGAGCCTTCAGAGGTACGTATTGTCACTCGCTCGGTACAGGGTTGCCGGCGCGAGCAGCGTAAAAAAGTTTTTTGATAATAGCGACGTCACCTCTACAGGCAATGTCTAACCTCCAAGTGTACTTTCGCCATAAAAAAAAAACTTTTAAAAAATAATTTGGGCCTCAAATTGAAGGACTGACTCTCCTTTTTTGTAATGACATCAAGCAGCACAAATTGAATAATTCCCGTAAAACAAGTAGACAAATATTTTTTATGCCAATATCCAGTACCTTCCTTCGCAATCAACGAATGCTACTTAGAAGCAAGAGGCTTTTATAACCAAGCTTACTTTGGGCAGGCAGCTGTGGCAAAGATGTGGAATGCACCACAGAATTCGGAGTCTTATACAGTGTTTACGAGGCGATTGTACAGGCAACTTTTGTTTGAATGCAACAATCGCCCGATGTTAGCGGCCTTTCAACTAATCGCTTTCAAGCAAGTTGGCCATTTACTTATTCTAATTTTTGATTCAACTAATCCTAGCCTGTAAAATCGTCTCATGTAAACACCTTACACCATACTGCCAACAGCAACATTTCTCAGCCCAGCAACTTTGATGATATTTGCTCCGAAGCTGAGATTTTGCTGCTCGGTGACCAACCCCTGATTTTCACGTCTGTGAAAGCTCGCCAGTTCGGTGAGGAAGATCCGTTGTCCTTCACGAAATTGGACAGATATCATTAACCTCTTAAGACTTGGACATAACCAACTAAGGTAGATTATTTGTTATGACCTTTTTCACTTTTCGGGCTCAAGTTAAACTTTTTTTTTTTTGAATTTATTAGTTTATATTTTTTTATATTCTGTTAATTTCTAATATTTTTTAAATTTTTGGTAGCGCAATAGGCCATGGAGAGTAACGCAAATGCCAAAAGTGACCACAAATTGTCGCTATTTGTTACAAATTTAAATAATTTAAGGTACACATACAAATGTATGTAGGTACGTTCTGAAGAGGTTAAAAAGCATGAATACGTTAAAAGCATGGATGACGTTAAAAAGCACGAATAAGTCGGTTACAAAGTTCGTGACATAGACCCAATGGCATCCTTCGACTCTCCTATGAAGGCGACCTGGACGGGAAGGTAACGCCGAATAACTGCGAGGATATAAATTTTGATAGAGGTGGCTGGCAATAAAGCATCAAGATCGCAATCAGCAACCTTAGCGTACGCTGGGCAAAGGCACAACTGGGTGTGATTCCTCGCCGACCGATAACACCGATGATTTAAAAATGAATCTCACCGCCAGTACCGGCCACATAGTCCATTTTGAAGCTTATGAGGCGACAAAACCTTGGGCTTAATATATCCCAATGGCTAGAAAAGGACAGGCAGTGATGAAATTGCAGTGGGTAGTGTTTCTAAGTGGAAAAAAGAAGTGAGCTAAAAGTTAATCCCTCTAAAACTGAACTACACCGAGAAAATAGTCAGATAAATATATTTCTCTCAACACAAAATTTGGTAATTTAACTATAACTTAAGAGTCCCACAAAAACCCCAAAAAATGCAATGGAAAGGACCCATGAAACAATGGGGCATTATTATTGGAAGTCCTCTGAAGAGAAACGGATTGAAAAATATTGTTTTTCAAGAATTCTATACCACTTCTGCGTAAAAGTAGTTTTCCTATATAAAATACGTGGATATATTTTTCGGTATAGAACAATCCTAGACGGTAAGAGCATTAAAATCCTGACTTTACTTCTTTTTTTTTTTTACCACCCTAATGTGCATATGTATGTATGTTGGAAATTTCTCTCTATAAACCCCGCAAGCAGTTACAAAAATATGACGCTTGGTTATTAAAACTTTTAAGCTTCGCAAACTATGTACTTCCAAAAATGCACGTGAAATTTTAATAAGCTGTAATTCCCAGGCAATTATTTTCAGCTCATTTCATATCCGCTTGAAATTTAAGTAAGATAATACTAATAATCCTGTTAATTTTGATCGATATTTGGCTAATTCACAGTTAATGCAACTTAACATGAATAGTCCTCCACAAAGCGCCCGGCAAACCGGCGCATGCTGATTGTCGCCAACGGCTATCTACCAGCAATGATACATACATATACAATAGTTATGTATGTATGTATGTGTTTCTCACCACATTAAGGTGTGTGTGAGTTGGAGAGGTGTCTCACATTGGCGCCTTTTCCTTTGGGCATTCGATACCGTATTCGCTTTTGCAAAATTAATGCAAGCCCAGTTAGCTTTGAATTCATGCAATCGCAATCAGCTTTTGCCCTCCTCCTCCATGTAATTTTAATGCACTGCCGCTTTAGGAGATCAGCCACCTATGGAATTCGTATCAAATAAGCGATAAGCGATTGTAGAATTTTAGAATAATGCCAGTACTTATTGTTGCTATTGTAGTATTAAACGAACTGCGGCTCCCAGTTCTCATGGATTGCCAATAGAAATAGACAGCAGGCAGCATCGCTGTTGTTTTATGCAGTTGTTCCTGTTGTCTATGTGATAAAAGTTGCATTGCCCTCCGGCCAATTGCGAATGCGACTAAATACCTATGTATGTATTTATGTGTGTGGCTGAATAACTTTATATGTGAGTATGTACATACATACATATGTATGTTTTTTTCAACAACGCCTCGCGAATTATTTTAGATTATATTTTACAATACCAAATTGTATTTACGTATATGTTTTTTATTGTTGTATTTGGCAACTGAAAAGTTTTATTAGTAATGTTTAGCCGCAGTTTTGTAGCGGATTTACCAACTATTATTGTTCCATTTGAATATAAATTGCATTTGTGCATTCAATCGTTCGGGCGTTCAATTCAACAGCTCTGCTCAGCAGCTCAGTGTATTGCGGGCATGGCGCGGCGCAAGCGCAGTGTCGTTCGCTGGCTTTCTACATATCTATTATTTATGTAGAGCTATTCATTCAGTTCGGTAGTTTGGCATTTTGACATTCAATTTCGCATTCATTTGCTTTAAACGAATGTCTGTAGTTATTTAGTTAGTTGATTCTTTGGTTGGCTGGATTGGTTATTTGTTCGCCGTTTGTTTGTTGTTTGCCTTGGCATACAAATATGTATGTACATACATACATACATACATATATACAGTTGTGTGGGAGTAGATAGCTGGTGCGCACATGGTATTACCACCCAGTAACCCTAGGTAGTTTGGCGGCTTGTGTATTTTGCGGAAAAGGCATTTATTTACCCGCAATTAATTGAAAATTGTCTACACATTAAAATTGTGAATCCCAACTACATATCGCACACCATCTTCAAAAGTGGCACAACTCAAAATGACACGTTCGTCAGAAAACGCTAATAATATGGGCAAGGATGGCTCTTACCTTCAGTTTTTTCCAACAAATTATAAAAAAAATTTACTCCAACTTTTGCTCAAAGATAAATAGTAGCTCTGTATACATTTTGAGTTCATAATTTCAAAAATGCCAAATTTTGAGTTGTGTCGCTTTTGAAGAGACCGTGTGCGATATGTAAGTAAAAACGAAATGTAAACCATTTGGCATCGATACGAAATGCATTAAGCGCAAATAAATATTAGCACTTATCCCATTCAAATTATTTGCTATTTACTTAAATAGAATATCTATGCTAAAGTGTTTGTGAATTTGGCGGAATTTTACAGCAAGTTTTACGAAAGTGATTTTTGTAAGTGAAAAGTGATTTCATTAAACTTCACTTTTCGACTTTATTTTCCTCTGAAGGACTATTTCAGTCCATATAAGTTTGATTTAAATATGAAAATTTTCACTTTTATAATTTTTTTTTGATCAACTGGTTTAACAACAAGACTTTCTTTTTTGCCAATTGAGCTGTTTTGATTTTGGTAATTTGAAGATACAAAATACTTTTGTAGTACAAGACCTGCTTAACGAGTTATAGGAAAGGTATGAACTTCCTTAAATCAGTTTTAAAAAATGTCTATAAAAGTTCATAAACAAGTAACTTTACGAGCTTTGTATAACATTTTTGAAAACAATTAAGAAATAATAATTATTATTAAATTTTTGAAAACAAATTTTCACCAACTCTGTTTATTTCAATTACAATACAATCTTTTTTCCAAAAATACCAAAAATCCTATGCCCTCCCTGTCCATGGTGATGGCTCCGAGGGTGCCCTGCCTAGCCACCTGTCAAGGCGTTCGACACTGTTTGTCATTCCACGCTACTAGAGATCAACGAGGTCTCCTCCCTCACACAGGGACTATAACAGTGATCAGCGAATTACATATCTGAGTGGTCGGCAATCGTCAAGTCATTTTTTCTTGAAAAACATTAAAACCCCAACAAATTTATCAGGCGATTCCACAGGGTGATGCCCTACTTCTTTTAAGTATCAAATTTCGAAGCTTCTCCAACTACCATCTCTTCATAAGCTGACCATAGTTCGATATTGGCGTCCAGCAAGGGAATTGATGACCAGTGATCGAGTAGGGTGCAATAACACCTTACGCAATAAGGCCATATGGTTTTTTTATGTTGACGGCTTTTTGCACTTTTTTCTTATGGAAGAAAATGCGCAAAACCGTTTTCAAAGAAAATTTAAAAAAAAATTAACGTCAGTTTTGCAATCGCTTAAAACTTTCACTTTGTCATACTACAATTTAATGCACTACAAAATTGCATACTCAAAAAAATTCTAAAAAAATATTTAAAAAATTTGTAAATTTGAATGTACTCATTTTACTCAACTTCGGAGTAAAAAGAATTCATAACTCAAATTATTGTAGAGTGCACCCCATAATACTATACCTAAATATTGCGCAATACTCAGAGCTACCATTGTGATTTTTTTTTTAATTTTTTTTTTTTTGAGATGGCATATTTTCAAAAACCATTTGTTTTTAAACTTGAAAAATTTTTCAAAAAAAAAAAATTAAAATATATTTCTTTTCATAGAGAATTTTTATGTGTGTATGCGTGATTTCTTTCCAATTTTTTCCTCGCCCCATTCTCAAATATTTGGAAAACTATTAAATCGATTTGTTTTTGTTTTTGTGCTGTAAAGTTTTTAAAAATGTATTAATCAAGCTCAAATTTATCCATCAATCCTAAAAATCCGTTTTGGTATGGTACGGCCCACAAACATAAAATATATATACTACATATGTACATTAGACTGCATCACCAAAAAATTTTGCGGTTTTTCCGCCGGGATTAGAAAACTTATTATATTTTAAGACGTCCACCAAAATATTTTGAAAAAATATTAAGATTTAAGTGAGCTGGACCGATTTGAATATACCTCCTGAATAAAAATAGTTTCTTAAAGAACTTTTTGAAAGAAGGCCCCTCAGATGACAAAACAGATTAAGCTTAAAAAATCTGCATAAAAATATCCAAAAATCCTTTCAACGGAATCGTAAGAATGAGATGCTGTTTTTTTACTTTTTTCAGAGATTGATTTACGGAAAACTTGAAAAACTGGGCCGAAACTATTCTGATTTAGACTTATGGGATCTCAGTAGAAAGGCATCCTACCTTTCTCTTTCATCCTTTGAATGAGTTTATTAAGTCTAAATCGGAAGAGTTTAGATTCAGTTATTCAAGTTTTTCTTATACCAATCTTTGAAAAAAAGTTAAAAAACAGCATCAAAAATTTCATCATTACGATTCCGTAAAATTTTTTTTTTAATTTTTTTTAAATATTTTTATGCAAATTTGTTAAGCTTAAACCAAGGCGAATATATATAAGGTGGTATCGATTCAACAAATACAGCAATTACTTGTATTTTGTTTTTGCTTTTAGCGGGCCATAGTCAAATTTCAGCTATTCTTCCCCGAAGGAAAAAGGGCGAGAGAAAATACAAACACTCTCACGTTTTCACTCACTCACTAGCGAAATACAAAATTTTGACGCTACTCACAGCTGATGAAACAACACCACCTTGTATAAATTCGCCTTGGCTTAAACCGTTTTGTCATTTGAGGGCATTTAAAAAAAAAAATCTTTAAGAAACTATTTTTATTCATAAAAAACTTCATTTTTAGAGGTATTTTCAAATCGGTCCAGCTCACGTAAATCTTAATAATTTTCAAACATATTTTGGTGGACGTCTATATATATAATATAATAGACGATTTTTTTTTATGTGGAGTGATGCAGTCTAATGTACATATATAAGGAAAAATTATGGTATCAAAGCATCAATGCTCTGTTTAAGGCAACCAATACTCACTTCTCATTTATACTCCTTATCATTTGATGTCGACCGGTCTGGTTCTACCCTTATCAATGACAACAATCACCTTTCCTGCGTTTTTGTGTGCAACCAATGAACTTCCCGATTGCATTAATAATGAAATCAAATATTAATTTATTTATCTACCTAATTAGTAGCTGGTGAGAGCTGTCGCCAATGGCATTGATTGAATTGATATGTGACATTCGCAGTGACTTACTATAACATCCATTACAAGCTAAATAAATTATATAAATGCCCATGTGCATTGCAAGTAAATATGAAAATGCATTTATTTTACATACTATGTACATATGCACGAATGTATGAATGTGTTGTAAGGTATGTGAGCATAAGTGGAAATAAATGTAGGAACGCTTAACTAATTTTGAAGTGAATTGCTTTTTATTGGAGTACAATGCCGCCTTTGACTTGATGTCTGGGTACTTTCATACTTGTGAGCATAAGTAAATATTTTACGGTACTATGTGTGTTTGCCTTATGAATGTATGTATATATGTATGTGTGTTGGCTGCAAATAAATGTAATGACTTTCCGCGGTTTCGCATGAATAATTAGTATGGCTGAAAAGGTAGAGCAGTAAAGTTATAGTAAACTTGATGGAAGTCGAAGACGAAGTCGTTTTGCAAGTGTGCGCTCCATGTTTACTTAGGCACGTACAAATACATACATTTGTTTATATGTAACTACGTAAATATTTGTATGCCAGGCAATGTTGAATGGTTGCTAGCTAAAATGTTGTGGCTTTCATTTTACATCCGCATCCATTTTTTCAATGAAATTTAATTTAATTCATTTTCATTTAATTAGGAAAGTTCACACACAGAAATACGAGTATAAGTATTCGCGCTTTTTGCCGCCCGAAAATTTTGTTGTTGGTATAGTATTACATGCTTGAGGTTGTACAAAATTTGGCTGCACATTCGCTTGATTACTTTGTGTCTGAATGCAGGCATTTTTTTATTTGGTTGGAGTTTTGGTGTTTTTTTTTGGGGAGCGGGGATCTGGAATGTAAGACTGTTTGTTCCTTTCGCAGAGTGGCTGCAAGCCAAATTAAAATCAGCAGCGCAATTTACTGATGATCTATATAGTGTGTTTGTATGTATGTATGCTAGGCCGGATCCATTTGTATGGGAGATTTTTTCGACAAGTATGTAATAATATTCTACGAGGGTCTAAAATTAATTTGATGTTTGGCGAATTGCGAAAATAGGTTTTTTCTTCATTAGCGACGTTTTATTTTGCTGTATTTACCTAGTGTCATAAAGAGGTGTTAAAATTTTTTGCAAAAGGAGTTTTTGGTATATTGGAAAAGTAAACATTTTTCACCCTCTCCTACATTTTAATAAAAAAACACGAATTTTATTTATTCTTTGAAATTTTTATAATATTAACTAAAATTCAATAGAAGTAACAGAAATAAATGATTTCTTCGGAAAACTTTCTTATAATTTTCCCAAGCATACTCATATGCCACACCCACATAGTGAAATAATTTTCACCCATTCTAATATACATATAAATTTTTGTTTTGGGGTACACGTACGAGTGCCTGCATGTATGTATGTTTACTTACGGTCATAAATATGTCGGTAGGTATTTACCACATCCACGTTTTCCGGATTCTATTTGCCGTAATTATAGTCTTCCTACATTTTATTTTCATATTTGTTTTTATTTCCCATTTTTTTGGTTTTTTTGTCCTTCTACTTTTTTGTTTTAATTATAACTATAAACACAGAAATGTATGTTTATGTATGTAAAATGCATACTCTCAGGCGTTCACTCACTTGCAATACTACTAGGCTGCCAACTATGCGACTACCCACCCACCTGCCTGCTTGCTTGCCACACCCGCCCGCCATCAATCCACTCGCGTCGCAAACTTCCCCAACAACAGTCATTCATTTAACAAACAAACGGGCAACACGTTGTTGGGTTTGGCAGTTTTAGTCGAGTTATTATTTCATATTATTTTTCATTTTAACCAGCTAAATAGTTTTTCACAACTACACACATACATACATACATATATAGTAAATCGGCCCAGCGCGGCATGACGCACCCCATTCGAGCAACAGCGCTGCCACTTGGCAGTTCGTTAAGCCGAATTATTTAGTTTTTACTATCGCTGTTGTTATTTTTTTTCTATTGTAATACTTGCTCCTGGCTTGCTTCTATTAAATACTGCACTCAAACATATATTCATACATACCAGCATGGACACATATGTATGTATATTTCCTTGACTGCGGGGCGAATCCTTATTTGTACGTTAGTTGCTCATACGCCATGGTGAGCCAGTCAAATATGTGCGAGCGACGCGTTTGCAAGGCGGGGAGCAGAGCATCAATAAGCTTTCACGAAGTTTTCTGTGAAAACTATATAGCTTACTAGTAGTGTGGTCAGTGAAGCGCTATATAAACAAATTTAGTATGTCACTTTTTTATAAACAAATTCAGCGGAGACGTTGGTAAAGCCAGTAAATAACAACAAAGAATAACTCATACTAGCCAAAACAAGTAGGGACAACAAGAACAAACACGCAAAATATGTACGCGAATATATGGTTAAATAAACAATTTAAAGCTAAAGCGACCAGCAGCGAAAAAAATTGTGACAGGCGGTGATTGAGGCCGGAACAAAAAAAGGAAAACATCAAAAGAACGGGCAAAGTTAACAACAGCTTGTGCTGAATTGAGCTATAGAAAGTGCCTATTGTTGTTGGTGCTGTTGTTTGTGTGAGATCAGCAGCAACGTAATAACACATATTCACATATATGTACATATTGTTTAACATATATACGATTTGGTTGGCTATGAAAAGTGGGTGGTCCCGATGTTCAAATAATTAACTTGCCTGCATTTCATTATAAAGTAAAGAGTAAAACGAAGAAAAAAATGCCCCTGGGAGACACTGAAGAAATTAAACTTACCTTACATATCTATTTTGTCTCATAACCAATATTCATACATACATCTGGTTTTTCTTAAGGTTATATTGTTTGTATTTTTTCTATCTAGGCCCCACCTCTTCACCTGTTCGTTCTAGCTACATTTACGTTATTTTGTTTTCCTTTATCTTCATTTCTAACTTTATACTCTATCGATAACAAGAGTTTCACCTACCTCGATGCCAATCTCCCAGTTTCTGACGGTGGTTTCGATGACCGAAGTAAGAGTACTATAACTTCTAGCCTTATGGTCAGATTTCTAATTATCAGGTACTCCCACGTGATCTAGAACCCAGAGCTAAAAAAGTGTGATATGTTTACCAACATAAATTAGTCCTGACTTAGCCAAAAAAATGTGGATGCATCGGGAGTAGCATAACTCACAAAGGTCTTCATTTTTTTCTGCGGCCAATCTTATAATTTCATATGTGTTGAGTCGGACTACCTAACTTCCGAAAAAGGGAATCCAGCCAAAAAAAAGTGAGTCTTAACTTCCGATAACACCCCTTTAGCCAGTAGTGAAGATACTTGAGGTTCTGCTATCCCGTATGTTACGTAATTCCAAAAAAATATCAGCACGGCTTTCGTAAAGTTCAAAGCTTCACCAAAGATCTTATTACCATAAGCGCCCAGATAACTCACATCCCAAAGGGTAACAGCCCTGCGCGACCATTGTTCAAAGGCGTTTAACACCTTCTATCACGCTAATCAAAGACAATGGACCGCGAATTAGCTGACTGATTAACAGCCATCAGTATTGTTTCTAAATCAACATGGGTGGTGTGCTGTCAGCCACCATAGTGAGTTTCCTCCATCTCATATGCTCATGGTTGTTCGCTATTGGCGTCCGGCAATGGAATTGATGACTTGTGTTTGGTCGGTAAATGGCTATGTCTCTGAACTTTCTCAACAAATAGTTTCTGGTTTGCTGCTACCACAGAAGGTATCTAAATAGACATTTTCTTGAGGCAAAGCCTCCTACCAGGCATGGTAGTAGGCATGTATTCGAACTTATGGAGGCGATCCTATACACACGTAACTCAGCCGCTTTAAGTCCGTCACCACAATTAGTAAATTTCGTCTCATCATGTATGTATGTATGCAGGCCAGTGATAAGACAGGCTTCATTATTTACACACACCTGAGCGTATATATGTAGATAACAGAGTTGGGTAGATATTTATTTTAGTTTTAAATTAATTAGAAAGTAGTCAAAATCATACTTTCGTATGTGTATTTTGTTAATGTTACCCCAAACCGGATTGCCATTTTAATAAAAGTATAAATATTAAAAAAGAAAATCTAGGGGAATTGCCGTCCGTACATTCAACCCCGCTGCGACACACCCTGTTTGCACGCATTTAAGCCAACAACATCACCAATAACTAACACCAAGTGAAAGCGCTGCAGCAGAGTGGAAATTAAAGCACGATTGGTTGGAGCAGGCAGCCCTAAATATTGTGATATTCTAGTGGAATAACCGCGCTGCCGAGCCTGCCGTTGGCTTTTGCGTTGATGTGGCAGGACGTTGACTTCATCTGTTGGTGCTACAAGTGCACACAGTAAGCGGCGCCAACAATTGCTACATGCCGCTGCAACTGTCCATGCCGGCAGCCACTGCCTCAAATGCCATATATGTATGTATGTACATTACACTGTCCGAAGAATATATGGAAAAAATTTGTTTGCAAAATTTTGATATGTGTATCCTCTATATTTGAGCGTGCTGTTGTTAGGCTAAATAGCATATATAAGAATTTTAGTTAAAGTTTTAGTTAATAACTTGAATTAAGACTACCAAATCGTCCATGAAAACTTTGGAAATTCGAAAACTTCGATATGTTTCCCATATATGAATGTATTTCTAGTAGCTCTACGTCTTTAAATCAATAATAGGACGGTAGGATTTCTCACAAAGACATCGAAAAAAATTAATTAATGTAATATATCCTTTGAAATTTGTGTCCTGTAATATCCTTATATATATTTTAACCCCCTTATTCATAAAAAATAAAACAGGTTTATAAGGCTGTTATAATTGAAAATTTGTATGGAAATGTCACTTTAAAAAGCTTTATAAACCTTCAATATTTTTTATGAATAAGGGGGTAAGTATTTAAATTAAACCGAGATTCTTCAAAATGCATTCAAAATAAAACATCTTGAAGGATAATATTTTTAAATGACATTTTTGACATATTCCAAAAGGATAATTGAAAACAAAAGCTATAGTTAATCTTGTTTCGAATTCATCTTTCAATTGGCACCCCTATATCCATATTTTGCGTAAACTTTAGCAAATATACTTATTATAAATTATGGTCCTTTGGAAAAAATCCTGACTAGCTAGTAAAAAACTAAAAACGCAGATTTACTAAATATTATTCCCTAGCTCATTCTGATAACTTTAACTACGAATTGCATATAGTTTTATTGGGATAGTTTTTAAGACAAAACCAATAAAATGATAAAAAAATAAATTGTTTTTTTTTTTTTTGGAACAGTCTAATGTGGATATGTATGTATGCATTGAATGAATATGGCGAAAGGGCTCGCCCAACCGTTCTTAGTTTTACTTGAGCTCCGTATGTTAGGAGCCTGGCTAGCGCTTGTATGAGTATTTTTTGTGTTTGTATGGAAATTGTTATTGTTTTCATTTTCACTTTGTCCCTTTTTTCATTTTAATAATCTATTCATTGTGAACAAATGTTTTTTTCTTTCGTACTCGTACTTGTTTAATCCTTTTTCTGTGTAACGCGTTCGTCTCTTTTTATTTTCTTATTTATGAAATTTCGTTATATAATTTTGTATGCATTTTTATTTACTTTCATTTTTTTCCACCAGTTATATCCTTTGTTTTGCCCCCATAGCGCTTAATTTTCACACTCTGCAGGCGCGCATGTTTGTGTGCGTGTGTGTAATGTAATTTTTCATGTGCTATTTTATTTTATTTTTAATTCTTTTTATTTTTTAGTCTTTTTCGTTTTTATAAAACATATTTTTTTTTTTAACTGTCAGCTCAGTGTCAGTCATATTGCAACAACAAACAAAAATGCAGGAAGCTCGTTGCTCAAACTGTTACTCACACAGATGCATGCTTCATATATGCATCTGTACATTGGTGTCAATGAAAAAAAAAAACAAAACGCCACATCTGCGCCATTACCGGCGGCATTCATTTCCAGGCATTTGCCTTTCTTTTTGTAGCGGGTGCTTTTGTTTTCAAACTATGCGCTTGATTAAATTAATGAATTGCATGCTTATATGTTTCGGAAGTATTTGGTTTATCTCGCTCATAAGCGAAACTTTAAGCCATTTTTCGAAAACTAATTTGGGGCATAACTTTTTCGGATTTTTCTCTAATTGACTGTATGTATATACAGTGGATCTTTTTTTCCTCTGTTAATTAAATCTAGTTTAGTTGTCTCCTTTAAAAAAGCGGCAGAGATATTCATGAAAGTTGCGACCATTAAATTTATAAAGTATTTGTAAATATAAAAATTTAACTACTAAAAGAAGTTGGTCTCGCCTGATATTTAGAAATGATTGACATAAAAAATATATACATACATATGTACTAATTTATTTAAATAGATGAACATATACATGATATGTTAGGGCATGCACTGCGATCAGGAAATCTATTGTATCCTCTTTCCCCTCAGAACACCTTCCTCAGTTCTAACCGCCTAAGTATACCTAATACAAAGAGAGCTAAACTTAGCGAAGAGGGCAGTGCTAAAGGGGACTTTATACCAATCCCTCTAAGACGTTCATCGTACCCTTAACTAGGAAATGGAACCTTCCACGTATGAGGAATATAAACTTGCATGAGGTCGTAGTTAAGGTCTACGCCGAGGTCTGGGTCTAATTCTGGACTGTAAGCTTTTGTGTAGGTCTCACGACGACGAGACCACAGCAAAGACTAGGAGGCAGGCGTTTAACAGGAAATTCTTAGGGAAACAGCCCAAAGATCCATAAATGGACGTAAACCATGATAGCACGACCAATAGTGGCCTCTGGGTTGGCTTGGGCTGCAAGAACGGCCTTAGCCACGCTGAGATAGTCTCTCTCTAAACTGCAACGCTAAGCTTGTGTATGCTTTACAGGAGCTTGAGCCAATGCACATCAAATTTAGAAGGCAGCCGTGCGTACTCTCTTAAATTTTTCAAAAGATGGTTATGGCAGAGGCAGGTCCTATCGTCTATGGATATGGAGAAGCTAAGATGACAGAACACTAGTCCTCTACCCCAGAGATGGTATGAATAATTTTCTTTGGAATGAAATAGAGCCTCGCACTAAGGTTATGGAGGGGCATATACAGGCCAGCGCTATGCAGAGATACACTGACGGCTACCAGTTACCAGGACAAAATTATCCGCGCCGATGGAAAAATTCCAGACCATCTTCCAAGCGGAAGTACACGCCATCGGTGTGCAGATATCCACTTACTTAGAGACTATTGTAATGAGAAAATCCTAATTCTTAGCGACAGTCAGGCAGCACTTAAAGCATAATCATCTTTGAGATAAAATCATCTTTAGTTCTTGACATCCAGCTAGTGTGGGTGCCAGGTTAGAAGGAAATGCGGTGGAATTATGGCGACGGCCTTGTCTCCGATAGGTACCGAGCCATTTCTTGCAATACGTCCAAACGCTATTAGGCAAGAGCTTAGAAAAGGAACATTATGTAGGAGGGAACAATACCGGCACAGTACTACAGTGCCAGGGTAAAATCGTTGAGAGGGAGGAGATAGGCGTAATCTAAATAGATATAAACATCTAATTTACTTCCCAAATCGTAAACTTAGAATCATTAAAGGCATCCTCTCTGAACACTGCAGATTAAGAGGACATCAACATAAGCTAGGAGTCTGGTCGACTTCACCAAACCGACGCCGCAACGATTTCGAATCGATGAGGAAAGACGACGTTGAGGTTTGTATGGACGTCGTTTCGAGTTCATCTAAACGACTTCACCCGACCGAGGTCGTAACGACTTCGATTCGAACTCATCTTCGCTCTGTGTAAAGTTGGGTTCCGATGTATCGATTAATACATCGATGTATTTTATTTGATGTATCGAAAACCAAAATATGCAAAAGATATACCAGAGGACAGGTTTGACGAGTCCGATTCTGATACGTGTGATCACATAATGGACGATCATTCTCTTTGGAGTAATCACCACAAGCTAGCTCACCGAAATTGGAAATCAAATAAGACTGAAGAAAGCCTTTCCGATGAGCTATCAATTTAATTGGAAAGTCCGGTAAGTCGGTTTAATGAGAACCCTCGAGAAATATAAGCCGATTACAAAATTATAAAATATGTATAGCGTACAAATAATTGATAATTGGAGCCAGTTCTGTGCCTTCTAAAAGGCTCTTTTCAAAGGCTTCGTTTGTTTTGTTGTGGCATCGGAATAGACTACAAAGCTTAAACAAAAAATATTTTGAGTTATTTAAAAAATATAAATAAAATTTGTACACTGCACTAAGGTCTGGCAGCTACTATTTGCTGGCCAAAAGTCATTTTTTAAGGTATCGATAAATCGATTTCTTTTCGTACCTTCACTAAATCAATTCTCCAGAACTGGCTGGCAAGCATGGTGCACTTTTTGGTGAACGTAGAAAACTTCTACGTGTGTTTTGCCGTGCTTTTCGATGTTTGAAAAGAAACAGTCAAAAGGGATGCAAAAAAACTTCTCGCCGCAAAATAGAGGGGGGTTAGAGAGTATTACAATTCCGACTTTACTGTTTTTGGAGCACCCTAATGTATGTACATACATATGCATGTATTTAAATGAAAGTATAAACTGTACTACAAAACTTTGAGTGGAAGGATTTAAAAATTCATTTCTAGAAAATCGTTTCGCTGAGCCTTACGTTCTGTTGATAAAATTTTGGATATGGAAATACTGGTATATTTTTACTTTAATTCTTTCACACTTTAACCCTTCGATTTGTGAGAAGGTCCCTAGGGACCTTTTCGTATTTCATGTGCCTATATCTTTTTGTTCAATGCATTTTTGAAAAGAATTTATACATGTATTCCAAGAATAAATTAAGCTGAATCGTTTAAAATAAGTTTCGAAGGGATACGGGATTACGTTCGAGTGTTATTGAGATTCAACATATATAACACGGGGATTAGTGACAAGGTCCCTAGGGACCTTGTACAATTTTAGAAGAAATAACAAGTTACTTGTCTTCATGTTTTGATTTTTTTTCACTTGTTCTTCAAATTATTTCATTCCTAATATATATGCAGGACGTTAATTTAATCAAAAGACAACATAAATACCAAAGAAGTTGCACATGTACAGTCGAAACATCGAGCAACTCTTTGTAGGTCCCTAAGGACCTTCTCACGAATCTAACGTCATCGGCACTGTCACTCATCGGAGGGTTAATGTCAATTTAGATACATTTTGTATGATCATAATAGATGTTTGTATAAGCAATGCAAAGTTATGTACATATAACTATGCATATATATAAGCCTTTAGTAAATTTTTTGCTCCAGATACTTCTTAACTATCCCCAATGGTGTGAGTAAGCGCCCACAAAAGTGATTGTCGATAAGTTCTTTGAAAAAAAATAAATGCGTTCAAAGTGGTCAAATATACAGCATACGCTTACATATGTACATATATGCATATTTATATTCTTGAATATGGATCATGTGCACATAATATGTATATATGTACATGTAGTATATGTTTCGCGTATAGAATTTCCACAGTTTTACATAAATATTTTTAAATATAAACGATATGTATTAAAAATATATCTATACTTACCTGCCTACGTATTATATACACATGTACATAGCACATAATTGATTTGAATTAAACGATTTCCAGCGGCCTAACAGCGCCACCTGTATGTTGAATGTACAGCTTAGCGAAGTTACCAACCTTGAAAGTGTAGCAGCGCCCGTCAAACTGTTAACAATTTTAATGAAGCCTAGATGTAGGCTACAGAAATCATTCAAATATGAACAAGCACATTGAGACAAATGCAGAGATCACGACAGCAACCGATTTGCATTTAAGCTGATGATGATAGACAAAGCAGCACTGTTGGGGAGTATGCGACTGTGCCGCAGCCACCCACCTACCTGTAGGAGTGTGAATGTATGTTTGTACGTGTCACTGAGAGAAGCATAGCAATTAGAAAAATGTTATGCATACACAAACTTGTTGAAAAATAAAAATAGAGCAACAAAATATTATGCGAATAATTTTGAAGAAAGTACAATAAGGAGTTGAGAAGTACAGCAAGAGCAAACAATTCTCGGTGATTCCAGTGCGAGAGAATTCAGTATTAAATCGGAAGTGGTTGTGTTTGTTTTAAAATTATTGTTGAGTCACGCTTGACCGGTGAATCTATTTGTGTGTAATAAGTGATGCTTTGTGTTAAATTAATTGATGCAAAATATTAAAAAAGTGTTGTGTTGTTCTATAAATTGTGGTGAAGTGAAATGTGTGGTTTAGCAAAAATGGAAGGAAAATGCACATAAAAAATATGTGCGGTCAAGGCTATGGAAGTCAACTTTAAATAAGCGAAAGAGAATCCCTTCTTCGTGGTACGTTTATTAGTACAACAACGAATTCCAAAAAATGTGTGCAGTAAGAAGGCGAGTACATATTTTGTTCTTAATTTTTTTTTCTATTTTAGTAATCCGTTGCATTACTTTGCATTCAGGCACTTAAGACGCTAACAGTCACCGACGTACAATAAACGTACGTTAACGTGTCAGCTGACACGATCAAACTTATGATAGCGACATGGAAATGAAAACTCACTTTCGTGTACGTGCAACGGTTACGCATGACGTATACTGGTTCTCTCTCTATCAACAGTAAATTTTGTATGTTGCTACGTCAAACAGACACGGCATACGTACACGTCGGTGACTGCTAGCGCCTTTAGGGGTATGAAGAGACTTTAAATAATTTTTTCCGATTTTGAAACCAAAAAGGCATACGTACATACATATACTTGTGGCTACGTAAACCTTACCACGACTCGTTTTTAATTAGGAAGAATTTTTTGCATTGATAAAAAAAAATTAGATATAGTTCACACCAGGGATGTTTCGAATGTCATATTTTTCATATTCGCGAATGCGAATTTTTGGAATGCGAATGATTGGAATAAAATTAAAAAAGCTATAATCTACTTAGTCATCGTTGATATTACTTAAAAATTTGGTAAATTATTAGAATTTTGAACGAGTGCTTAACCTATACCGTTTTTTAATGTAGTAGTCAAAGTTCAATATACCCTTGTATTGTATTTCAAAAAAGTAATATTGCTGCCTTTTCTCCCATGAGGTGCTTTCTTAGAGGCGCGTATATGCTGCACTAAATAATTGCTCGCTTGGAAGGCTGGCGGGTGGAGCGCTCAAATATTTGCGGCCCAGATCTGTCAATTTATAGTATTTCAGTTTAGTTTTCCACCAATCGAGAGGATTTTCACCGAGATGAGCTCGTTTTTCTTTAGGATAGGCCTTCAATTGAGCTTTAATTTCAATTTTTTAATGTTTCCAGATTCTACATCCGAGCCTTCGCTTTCGCTGGAGGAATTTAAAATTATTTCTAGGTTGCTTATAAGACTTTTAGCAGTACTCGTTGAAAATATACAAAATAATACATTTTTTCATATACAAGGACGAATAGGCATTTAAAATGTTATTTTAATTAATTTAATTTTTTACGCTAATAAAGTTAATGGACGAAGATGTGGTCTAGTGTATATTAGTCGTTTACTTATATATTTCCCAAAAAAATATTGCAAAATTTCAAGGATATTCAAGGATAACATTTTAACCCTTCGGAGGGCGCGCTTTGAAAGTTACACGAGAGGGCGCGCCGCGGCATTTTAGCCGCAAGGTGTATCTCAAAGGTTGACTGCATTTTTTATTTATGTAGAAAAATCATTCAAATAAAACATTTGAATGATTTGTGTTTATACTGAAATATATTATAAGCATTTATTTTTTAAATTTTTATTCGTCATCATCAACAGTTCTTGGTACATATTCGTGGTTTAAATTTTTGTGGCATAGCTGGTTCGCTTCTATATAAGTTTAAAAACATCTCCTTTTTTGTTATTGTGGTTTCCGAGGGAACGAAAATGTCACAGAAGATGGTACAACGCCGAACCGGTTTGTCCTCAAACCAAATTTGACAAGAGATGACGGAAATTCGTTCTAAAATACATCATTTTAAACATCCTTTTTCTATAAAACCTAAGAAAATTAATATCATAATAGTTACAATGTGTACGCAAAGTATAATTTTAAAATTACACATGACAAAATACTTAAAAATAACAATTTTGGTTTAGACCAGTGATTCCCAAAGTGGTCCAGGTGGACCCCCAGGGGTCCACGGAAGACTCGACGGGGGTCCACGGTGACGTGAACAAAATATGGGGGTCGATGAGTTGTAACTATATGGGGGTCCACGAAAATTTATCTGGTTTCGATGTAAAGAACCAAAATGGTTGCTTCATAGCCTCTTTATTTAACTTTAATTTTTTGAGTGGTGTGACGCACTGTTGTACTTACCGTCACTTTGTGTTTTCAAATCCTGGTTTGATTACATCGCTGAGACCGGACTCACACATTGTCGAATCTTCAAACTGACTCTAGGTCATGATCTGGGGTATTTTTCGAGGTTAATGGAGATAAGCTTCACTCCTCTGTAAGGGAATATGCTTCGGTCTTTCAGGCTGAGGTAATTGCAATACTCAAAGCCATGGACTACATGGTGGAACATATGTGGAGAAGAAGGAGTTTACGTGACTGCAGTGACAACCAAGCTGCACTTAAGGCATTGACCAGCCCTCTATTTAAGTACTTCCAAACTAGTTCGACAATGCAAGTCTCGACTAAAATATGATGGTGAACATAACGAGGTTGTTTTACTCTGGGTGCCAGGTCACTCTGGTGTACCTGGTTATAAAACATCTGATCATTTGGCCAGAGTTTTCTTAGACCAGGCATTCCTCGGTCCGCAACTAGTTTTAGCACTCCCACCTTCGGCAATCGAAACTGGGTAAATACTTCGCTCAGAAATGACTTAGAGGCATCGAGGGGATGCAGGATAAAGCTTAGCCGTTTTGATGTTTTAAGTTTTGTGTTTTAAAAATGTNAAAACATCTGATCATTTGGCCAGAGTTTTCTTAGACCAGGCATTCCTCGGTCCGCAACTAGTTTTAGCACTCCCACCTTCGGCAATCGAAACTGGGTAAATACTTCGCTCAGAAATGACTTAGAGGCATCGAGGGGATGCAGGATAAAGCTTAGCCGTTTTGATGTTTTAAGTTTTGTGTTTTAAAAATGTGATAAATATTTTTCACCTCACTTTTAAGCTCGGAATAAACTATTTTTCGTATACTCCACGTGCAAAGTCATGAGTGAGCCGAACATATGATGAGTTTATGGTGAAGATAATGTATATGTTTGATTTTTAAAATCACCCGCGATGCAAATTTACATTGTTAGATCTAATTTTCACATTTAACTCTTTTTCGAGCTTTGGGAATATTTAGAAATGTATCAGCAGGGGGTCCACCGAAACCAGTAAATTTTTGAAAGGAGTCTACGAGAAAAAAAGTTTGGGAACCTCTGGTTTAGACCCTTATCACAAACTCATTGTTCCAACTATCTTAAAAAAAATTTTGCGAGTTACAGTTAGCAGTTAGTTTTGCGTTAAAAGAGACGCGAGACGCGGAAATTCAGCCGCATGAGGTACCAGCTTTTTAATACATACATATATCATCTGAACTATATAGCGCAGCAAGTAATAGCTAACTGTGAACCATTCTGCATCTCAAAACTTACAAAGTCACTAAGTGGCAGTGGCCGACTACTACAATTAGTATTTGAAACCCACATTTTCAATATCTACTCGTCCTAATGCACCAACAAATATGTTCAAAGTTCTTTTAGAAAAATCCTGACGTCAGAGAGAAAAGCTAAAAACGAAGTTTTACTATATTTGGCCCATGTTTTCGCAAATATATTAATTTTTTGTTAGTAAAATCTAATGTCGCGCGGTGTTATTATCTACTGCCTGATGTCTGCATCACCCTTGAATCACCTTATGCGAGTAACTTGCAACTTTTCTTATTTACTTTTTTACTTCAATATTATAAAAGAAATCGCCGGGTCATAGTTCCCAATTTTTTGTAGAAACGCATTTAAAATAAAGTCCCTAGTTTTTCGCACAGGGTGGCGATTTGTAATTGTATTTCTAGAGAACGTATATATGTATGTACATTAGGCTGGTCCAAAAATGATGTGAAAAGGACAAGTCGGAATTTGTATGCTATTTTTTAATTTTGAAATATTAAGAGGTCGCTCAAAGCGCTCAAAGTTATCCATGTATTTTATATATAGGAAAAAAACGTTTCGTTGAAATGGTGTAGGATTCCCGAAAGTCAATATTTTTCGATCGCAAAACTCTGTTTCTCTTCAAGAGATTTCCAACAAAAATACCCAATTGTTTATTTAACCGTTTTTTACAGTAGCTTTATTTTTATAGGTCCGCCAAAAACACCAGAAAATGCAATGGGCGCAACAATAAAAAGTCGGTAGTATTAAAAAATGGTAAAATTGTGTATTAATATTGGAAGTCTCCTGAAGAGAACCAGAGTTTTCCGATCAAAAAATATTGATTTTCAAGAATTCTATACCATTTCTACGAAGAATTGTTTTTTTTTCTATACATAAAATACATGGAAAGCTTTGAGCGCTTTGAGCTACCTCTAAATATTTTTTGGATTTCAAAAAAAAAAAATAGAGGCATATTTTTTCGGTACAGAAAGATCCCTATAGAAAGATTGTGGGGGCATTAAAACTCCGACTTTAAATTCGTTTTGGACCACCCTAATGTACATATGTATGCACAGTTATGCATTTGTATGCACATATGTACTCGTATGCTGGTTTGCATTGCCTGCTTCTGGAACATCAAACAATAAACATGGCGTTGTTGTTTGGAGTAGAAGTACTCGTATCAAAAAACTACGAGACTCAACAACAACATTCACATAACAATTAAAGAATAGATACTTCACCTTCCGCAAAAGTGAAGAAAAAGAAAAACAAGAACAAGACTTGAAACCTTATCGTGAGCATTAAGGTTGTGGAGCAACAGTGGATTCAAAGTTTGTAAAGCTTATATAATAATTTTCGAACATTTTCACTCAAATTCCAAGCCACTAATCAATAAGCGCCTTGGGTAAAATCAATCAAAAGATTTATGTAGTAGCCATGTATATTTCAGTAGTGGCCGAAAAAAATCCACTTCATTACCATGCTTAGGCCTAGGTACACTTGGAGATTTGTGCGTTCCCGCAGAGGAGGGACCGCTATAGTAATGAAGTACAGAAATAGCGATTATCAGATCACAGCAGATGGTTTTGACAGCAATTTCGAAACCAACACTCATGGCAGAAGGCACTGGGAACTAAATATCGTTCTTAACAATGAAAAGATTCCGATCTTCACAGATAGCTCCATCATTTACATTTACCTAAACCGTCTTTCAGCAATTCCCATAGGTTCCAAGATTTCTACAACGTATTTTTACAAAGCATACGTTTGTTGTGGACAAGCAAGCTTCTATCCGTAACGACTAATTTGATATGCGTTGAAGAATTCGGAACTTCCCTAGAATCTCTTTGACAGCGAATAAGCAATCCCTATTGAGCCCCCAAGCAGTGGTATTCCCTAAAATGAGGTTGGAAACGAGTGCTCGAGATAGGGATCCGATATGCGAATAGCGGAAATGGTTTCAAAGCATACATCTTTCATGCGACGGTTGAGATGACCAGAGCAGCTAGCAACAACAGGTTGATTAATCGGCATACATGAACTGTATCGTGATCACTCCGGGACGGGTACTGGTACATTTGTCAGATGGTCGTCAGGCCCGGAGCGCCGCATAACGATCTTTGCAGGAGCTGTAAAAAATGAGGAAGAGATTGCAATATGCGAGTCCCGGCACTGAGATAAGGCCCCAGTATCTAAGGGCCAGCTTTTTCAGGGCTTAAATATCTGTAAGGAAACTTCATTACAAGGTGTGCTACGAGAATTCAACAGAAATCAGGCTAATTTTAAATGTAGAGAAAGGTCTGAGGACTCTTGGGCATCTGATTGGCGGTAGTAGGGTGATAGAATGGAGGTGTTTCTGCTACGATGGTGTCGATAATTAAAGCACCAAATACAAAAAAAGTGAGTCCAAATTGAAAGTTCCGTGTATGACTTTTTTCCGAGGAACGAAACACTGTGCGCCTCTGCACCATCGCTCGCGCATTGCATATAGCCAAGCGCATTGTTTTTCAATTTCAGAGAAGCAAAAAGCAAAAAATAAGCGCACAAAATAAAAACGCTGAAAAGCACCGGCCCGGCGGTGACTCGTGAGAGAATGTGAGTGTGACTCGATGTACAGCTAAGCGATGAAAGGTAATGCAGGGCTGAAGGCAGGAGGTGAGCCAGCAAACATACACTCAGCTCCAATAGATCTAACAAACGGGCAGGCAGACATTGCGGTGAGTTTTGTTTTGTTGTGCCGCATTGGAGCGCGTCAATGGAGTCTCGTCGTAGTCGTCGTCGTCGTCGTCAGCGATCGGCCAGTAAACAAAAGCACAAGAAACGAATGTTGTTGCCACCAATTTGAAGCGAATGCTGTGGACGCGACCGCGCCGCTGACGTTTGTGTGCTCGCCTTTGCTGGATTGGGGTTCAGTAGAATCGATCTTGTCGAGACGAGCAAATGTAGCGAGCGGATATATATAAAATACTTACTGACCTACGAGTGTATGTACATACATAGATAAATGTATATCGATTGAAAGGAGTGACAAAATTCAGAGTTCAATATTTGTTGTGTTTGATCTTTAATGGAGCTTATAAAAATAAATAGAAATAATAAAAATAACAAAGTGTGAATATAAAGTTAACAAAGTAATAAAAATAAAAATACTCTAAAGAAGTGATTCGTAAAAAGAAGAAGAGTGCGAGTGATCGCAGAAGTGAATGTGCGCGCCGCATGTGGTGAGATTTTTTCGCACTTGTAACCGCATACGCGGCAGACAGTCTTCATGGCCTCCGCCTTCGAGCGTCTTTCTTTTCACCTGCGTTCGTTGTCGTATGTCGCGTTGGTTGCTTTTCTTTTGTTTATTCAATTATCAATTTTCCGATACGAGCAGAAGCGTACACATGGGTTCTAAGGTGCCATATGTTGGCACGTAACGTACTGCGTCAGAAAGAGATGGAGAGGGAGGGCGAGGTAGGATATGGGGGGAAATCAAACGCTCGTTGGAGTAGGAAATAATCGCTGATGTGTCTGGAATGGAATGTGTCATGATAATTTAGTTTGTATTAAGGCTATTTTCTAAAGAAAAAACTATATAAAAATTTATTTTTAGTCGATGAGGAAGAAAATGTGGAAAATCTAGAGAAAACGTTAAGTAAACAAATTTGCAAGAAAAGCAAATAATTGTAATGATTTATTGCTGCAAGTATTTTAAACGTATTACGTAGGTACTAGTCGTCTACTATCGGTTTTAGTTTTAGCATTTTCTGTTTTTTTCTTTCTAATTAACATTCGTCTATAAATTATCAGCTGCTGCTTCTTTATTGCGAAATTGATAATCAAAACCAATAAAAAAACAAATGCAAATGTGTGGTATTTCAGCCTGAAAAGCTCAATCACTGATTTTTTAATTATAATTGTATGTTTGTGTTGAAGCATCGGGTCAGATTTTCAAACGAACCAACTGATAACCCATGAATGAGGGAACACGAGCAGGAAACAAAGCAAAAGTATATACAAACAGAAGTACCCAGTTGGGAAAATTAGAAAAAGAGGCGCCTACTTTCAGATCCATACCCTTTTTATTTTTAATAGAATGGCCGGAGTTGCAAGGCCTTCGGATTCAGCTTCTGTTAGGGGATGACAATTTATAACTACACATTTGTGCTCCGACTATCTGTACACTCGGATATCCGGATATCTACCAGTATCCCAGTAATTTTTTTGTCATTCTTATTTTTCTTATTAGATATTCAAACATCCGGATTATCCGGATATTCTAAAAATACAGATAGAATTCCAAGCCATTATGCATGTCTACTGCGATTTTTGATTTTATTTGACTTCCGTTGCCTGAGAATCACAGCTTATCTTCTCGTCTCTGGTAAGCAACCCAGTGCAAATAGATTAGATAATGTACCCAGGCAGTGCTTGCTCACCTTCTCTTTGGTGACAGTATTTAAAAGATCTATTTAGAGGTCCGCCATTCTACCGTAGGCGAGAGGTTGTGTTTTCAGGCAACGGAAGTCAAATAAAGGAAACAGCCGTAGTCAACGTGCCGATGAGTGTCTGGTGCAATGAAGAAATTGGAAATCGATACTCATCATTGGATTCTAATGAATCGCGTTTCAATGTTGACGCGTATAGATATCGGTTGAAATTCATCGAGCAGACTATAGTCGATTTTCAAATTAAATCTAGAATATGAAAATAGCCTTTAGTGTTTTACTCGTTCAAATATCTCTTTATTACATAAAGATCCAACGCGACCGCATTGGCTGATATTTTTGTTATCTACGAAGTGTCAATTGCCCCACGCTGCATCCCTTTTTCGATAGTTCCGAACCAGTTCTTAAAATCGATTAATGAAAAAGTATCAGGATTTTTTCAGTGTTTTTGGTTTTTCCATGGGTGCAATTTAAGATTAATTTCAAAGAAATGTGTTTTCATTTTGAAATTAAATTTGTTTGAATAATTGTAAGAAATGTACGTTTACATACCTTTGGCTGTAGCTGACGCAGATGTGCTTGCTGTTATTGATTAGATTGCAGAATGTCCCAAGATCTTAAAATGTTGCCACAAATTTTTGTATTGTATTACCAAACTATGAAAAAGCATCTATGAAGTGCAGAATGAAAACACTGCACACCTTTTTCGATAGTTTCGAACTACTTCTATATTCAACAGATAAGATCTAGTTCGTTCTGCATACCTTTTTCTATAGTTCTGAACAAGTTCTAAATTCGTCACCTTATATATAAATTTATAATATTTTTTTTTTTTTTAATTCTATGGGACTCATGACTATTGTTTCTTTTTGGGGCTTAGCAAATTTGTGTATTACTGAACAGAAACGGTTAGAAATATAAAAGGTAGTTAAATCTGTTGTAAAATCGATCTCTTTTAAATTTTATTTTGTTTTTGCTTTTTGAATCTAAACGTAATTTTAGAAAATGTAGACTTAGCAGCAACTTTTCACTTTTAGCTAGCGATATGTAGTTTTAAAAAGCGAAATAATTTTTTTTTTAAGTATCCCATTTCGCTGATTTTGCATTGGTGGGAATCTAGTTACTATCGGACTTGTTCGTTTTTGGCGGTAAAGATATAGTAGATACGGAACCAGAAATTTGATTCACTAGTTCGGGGTTTCCCTGCAGGGATAGTGCTCCGGGTACTCTACTAGGTGATATTTTTAATTAAATTTCACATACAATTTTTTAGGACAAATAAAAAAAATGCTGAAAAGCATAAATTAAAAATTTATTAAAACACAAAAGCATTGTGGTAATGAAATTTCGTATTAAATTAAATTTTTATTTATTGCCCAAAGTTAAAATTACCGCCACAAAAACTAAAACAAAATTACAAAATTTTTTATGTTTTTCTATATTTTCTATTTATTACAGAAGTTAATTGACCGAACTAGTAAAAAATATAAACATACAAATTTACATTAATTGGCCATCAAAGTCAAAAGCTTAACACTAATATGCAACAATAAAATGGCTCAAGCCTGATTTACCGGTGAATTTGACTAAAAAATTGGTAACAGTTGATGACTGAATAATTAAGTGATTTACTAAGATAAAAAACAACCAACGTCCATGCATATGTGTGTATGTATGTATTGCAAAAATATAGCGCCCATCTACGGCTGTTTTTTCCTTGTACATACATACATATGTACATATGTATGCATATCTATATACATATGTAATATGCATACGGTACAGCAAACACGCAAATTTTCGTACCCAAGTATTTAAAAATTTGTTTTCAACCACTGCACATTTTCGAAAATGTGCAAAAAAAAAGTACGTACTTAATTGTTTATTGTTCCTGTATATCTTTTTTTTAGACGAGTTCGCGAAAACCTCTTTTTTTCTATATGTATGCAATATAATAATGGTCTCTCCTTAGCTATGATTAATTATCTCTTAATCACTACAAATTATAGCAATTTGGAGAGCTAACTCTCAAAATCAATATGTAGTTTTAGTTAAGCTCAAATACGCAGATGTATGCACGTACATATGGTCTTGTATATTAGGGTCCACCAAAAAAAAAATATTTCGAATTTTCCACCGGAATTATAAAATTTATTATATTTTAAGAACTCCGACAAAATATTTTGGAAAAATACTAAGATTTACGTGAGCTGTACCGTCTTGAAAATATCTCCAAAAAATCGTACTATTTTGCAATCGTTGATAAAATCTTTAGACATTTTTATGCAGAACTTTGTAAGCTTAAACTCTTCTATCATCTGAGATGATTTTTTAGAAAAATCTTAATATTTCTTCGAAATTTTATAATTCCGATACAGAAATAGTCGCGATTTTTTTTTGCATGGAGAATGTTGCAATCTAATGTACATACATGCATACATATGTAGTCTGTGTGTAACTTTGTGTGCATGCAATTGGCAAACACTGTTGTGCAATATGACCGTTGCATCTTCCCATTTGTCATCTGCTGATAACATTAATTCATTACATTCGCGTATCTGCTATAATAGATAGGTACAAGCAGCGGACTGTGCAATGGCTAAACACAAAAATTATATACATACATATACATATGTGTGTAGTGCTCGGCCGACACCACCCATCGACTACCATCTACTCGATTAAAAATATTGAAGACTAAAGTACTCGATTCGTAAGAAATTATTTCAAGTATCGAGTTTTTCTCTTGTACTAGTAGAAAGATAGACACAGGTTTACAAAAAAAAAGTGTGCATATTGAACCAATCCTCTACATATATCCCTATGTTATTCGAAGCTCTGAATGCGAATCCGAAGTCTGTAAACCCCCATCACGTCAGGTTCGAGGTCATTTGAAGGTCAAGTAGGGACAAATTCATTGAATAAACCTGAAAATTCATATATACGGGGTTTTAGACTCGCTGAACCCGAATCCGAGGTCCGCTGACCTCCATAATGTCAGGTTCGAGGGTCAAATAGGAAAAATAATTTATTCAATAAAAACATTTTTTTTTTTGTTGTCGCTGAATCCGAATATAGGGGTCCATTGATCCTTCAAGGTCATCTAGAGGTCATGCCAAGGTCATCCCGGGGTCAAATTCAGCAGAATTGTATTGAAAAGTTGTTTTTTTCCCCATATAAAATACACGGAAAACTTTGAGCGCTTTGAGTGACCTGTACATATTTTTTGATTTAAAAACATAAAATATGGGTATATTTTTCTCGATACAGAACAATCCTAGGGGGTGAGAGAAAATTCCGACTTTACTTATTTTCGACCACCCTAACTTACATACATATTTTGCCCTCTCCTCTTCACAATGTTTCATGCGGGCATGCTTTCTTTTGGAAAATCCAAAAATAAATTTTTGGGATGCATATTTATGTATTCTTGCTCTGGATATAATGAGCCCAAAAAGCTCTTTCATCTCTTGGAGATAGTGTCACACTTCATACCCGTCTGAATTGTCAGTTATCTCTTTAGATTTTAAGGCTCTTTACATTGCTCCTTCCCTTCCATTGCCCTTAGCTTCCTGAATCTCTTTCCTGAGCGCCACTGTCGCTACCAGTTTGGCTATTTATCTTATCTGTTTTCCCCTTCCCTGTATGCATTCGCGGTCTAGTATCCAAATTGGTCGGATATCGACCCTATTAAGCTGGCATTTCAGGGTACTATTTTATATATATATACATATAAGGAAAATTTTAGAGTTAGGGGGGCGCTCGAGCACCCCCTGCCCCTACCTCGCTACGCCCATGAATAGGGGTATTCTGTAAGCCTTGAAAAACCCTTGCACGTTGTACGGATTGCTACGACTGCAAAGTTTTCAAATAGGAGAACCGGTTCTATCGTGGATCTCGTGCACCGTGCAAGGGGTAAGACTTAGAGAATAGCCCTAATGACTTTTTGTATATTTTTCCTCATACAGTTCTATGCTTCCTGCGAATGGCAGATGCTTTGTTTGTGAGAAGCTCTTGCATACTAAAAGTGCACTATTTTTAACCGACTTCACCAAAAGGAGGAGGTTATCAGTTCGTCGGAATATTTTTTTGTTATGTATGTTTGTGACCGCATTTTACATATATGAGAATTATGTACATGTTATATGAGAATTGAAGCCGGTTGTGTTTTTTTCTTAAAAATTACTTGTTGATATTAGATGTTCAAGTGCTATCGGTTTTTTTTTTTCTGTTGTAGCGATGTTAAAAATTTATCAAATCTCTTTTTTTCATACATTTATTTGGTTAAATATGAAATGTTATGTGTGGTTTTCATTGAATAAAAATGTACTGAAAAGTACGGAATTTTCACCCCTGAAAATTTTTTAAGTAAATAGTCATTTGGACCGCACAAATCAGTGGAGTATTTTTTATGATTCTTAATTGTTTTCAAATTTTAATTTAAATGACTTGATGTAGTGTCTGTTTTATTGAAACACTGCTATATGAAAATATTTTCTTAGCCTATATACTAAAAATTCGAAAATGTAAATACACATGCATACATAAATATACAATGTATACATATGTACATAATTACATAAATACCTGCTACGTATGGCACTCGTACAACAATGTGAAGACTTTGCTACCAATTGTTTTTAATTGAATATTTGGAATTTTGCGATAAGAAAACAGCCTCACTATTAGGGATATGCATATGTATGCACATACATGTGTATATGTACATGTGCACTTCAGTGTGAACACTTACCAACGGAAAATTAAAAAGTCATATTGATTGACTGCATGCACTCTACTAATTACTTTTTGGGGGGAATGCTGTAAATTACAATAGATTTCAGGCAATATTTCGTAATTTCGTAACGTGCAGAGTGTAGAACTTGATTCCTGTATTTCGTAAGTGGAAAATAATGGTAAAGCTGAATACATACATACATTTATGGAAGCATGGAGTTTTTAATATAAATATGTATGTACGTACATGGATAAAATATGTAGATATAAGCAGCAAATATTCATAGAAATAGTGGCAAGAACAGACAAAAAATTTACTTTAAAGTTTCTAAAAATAAAATGGGCCGTACGCTTTTTTCTTCACAATATTCGTATTCATCAACGGACGATTACTCTTCTTGGCCTTAAAATGAAAATAAAATAAAAAATAAAACAAAAATCAATATTGAATAATAAATCACGCACGCTTAACAATCTTCAAAATCGTGGAAAATAACAAAGTTTTGTTTTTGTGCACATAAAAAAGTGCAGAAAGTTCCATTGTGAAATATGCAAATTTAAGTATTTAAAAAAAAAACAAATAAATAGATATTTACATATCGCTTAAATAGTAAAAGTGCGAAGAATTTCGTGAATCTGACAAAGTTATGTTAAAACTCACAATTGATCATTTAAATCAACGTCTGCCAAAAGTAAAGAGATGGCGTTCCAAATGTTGAAATCCGCACTGGACAATAGTGTCCATCACAATCATCATCATCATGGTCAGCAGCATGGCAGTGGAGTCGTTCTATTAAAATGTAAGTAAACGAAATATGTAAGCAAAAGTATGCTCATCTAAATACAATTACTTAAGTGTGAATATTATAATAAAGTTGTGTTTATTATTTAAGAATTTCTTCAAGAATCTGGGCAAAAATCGTTATTTCTTACTTAACGAATTCGGTTAGTTTATTCTGTTTTCTGTTTCCTTTAACTTGAATGTGCTAATCGATTAAGGCGCTTGCTACAAAAGTAATGCAAATATTTTAACACATACATACGGAAAGTTCTATTATTTGCCGATAAATTCCCTGCAGAGAAAAGCTGAATTGGTACATAAGAATTTTTGTAAATTTCCTGGTATCAACTTATGCACAGACAGACTAGTTTGGTAACTAGTAGTAACAGATGTTGCGGAGTCTTTTAATGAGCACTCTCATAGCGCTGCAATAAATGGCTTCGTTATGGTCTGATTATGGATTAAAAATTCTGTTAAATGGGTGTTGCTTCTAATTGAACAGCTGTTTCATTTTGATTCTCTAAGTTCTAAGTTCCGTTAAGTTAAGTTAAGTTGCCATAATCAGGCTTTTAGACTTTTGCTCTCTTCTTTTAGAGAATAGGTGGCTCTGTTTCGGCCGTTTTTGTAAAATTGATCTTAGCATGTATGGCAGGGTTTTGCATTTTAAGGGTACTTTCAGCTCGGATGATGTTACCAGAGCCTTCTTCGGCTGAATGAAGAGGGGTATATAAGATTTTGAAGAACCTTCAAAGATGCTGTACGCATATGCAATAACACCTTCCGGAGCTTCTTGATTGCTTCAAGCTGTGTAGTTCTTTCGAACCATTAATTATCATGGATCGTACTATCGTTTTTGAGGGGAAACCTCAACTTTTCCCAGCCATGAACCTGTACGTCATAAATTATGTGCAGTTTCCTCCACGTATATTTTCCATGGTAATTTTCGGTCTAATGCTTGTGCTATCTATCCGAATCATCCTTATATTGTTCGAATGCCATCAGTGCACCCCTGGCTGTTTAGCTCCTCGAGTAGTCCACTAATAACTACGGCATAATTGAATGGCATAAGCTTATTTGGATAAACTTCTATAACGTTGGCTATTATAGTATATTATAATTAGCACATACATATGTACATTTATAAACACGCCCGTTCATTTTGAGGTCGATAAAAAAGGTTTAACATAGTTTTTATTAAATCGCTAAACACCTAGCAAATCGACAGATAAACCATCGCACACACCCTCGCTCAAAACATCAACAACCATACTCATGAAATTACGGAGATCACACCATAGCCTATTCTCTTAATTTCGAATTGGTTTCTTTCTTCTCATTCAAATTTGCGGCAGTGGACAGCCAATAGACACCATCAGCAATAGTATACAATTATTTAGTTAACACAATGAATTCGTTGACTGAGTCACCGAACCAGCAACGATCCCAAATATGTACATATGTATATATGGATATTTAATTATATATAGACGCATAGAGTATTTCTAGCATTTGCCAATATATATCTACATTAGGGTGCCTCACAAAAAAGTGGCATTCTTTCCACCGGAGTTATAAAAGTTTTTATAATTTAGGATTTTCGCCAAAACATTTCGGAAAAAATCGTAAGATTTACGTGAGCTGCCCCGATTTCTAAATACTTTAAAAATGCAATTAATTTCATTCCGTTGATAAACTCTTCTATCATCTGAGGTTTAACATATGTACATTAGAGTGGCCCAAAAAATTTTTTCCCCAGATAAATTATCTATTAAAATATCACAAGTTTCAGTTGTCATGGCAACAGTCGCTTTTTATAAAATTCACCAATATTTAAAATTTACTTCCCATACAACAATTGGACCGCTCTAATGTATAAATAAAAAACTTAATTTTCTGAGGTATTCTGCCGTTGTCCAGCTCACGTAAATTTATATATTTTTCGCGAAAACCTCAAAATTTAAGAAAGTTTAAATTTCCGATGGAAAAACAGTACCTACCCTTTTTTTTTTGATTGGAGAGTGATGCACCCTAATGTACATAAATAGCACACGCACATTCATACGTAGTTGTGCGATACACCTGAAACGCGACATCAACCTGCACCCCATCAAAATCTCACTAAAATTATCTAATTATGAGTCACGACCAGCGTTTTTGTTGCTTGCTGAGTGTTCCACGGCGCTTTTACTTTTTGACCAACTTTTATTTGATTTCGGGCTGCTTGCGAAATGGATTGCTTTTATTCTTGGCAATAGAAATCCCAACAAGTGTGTTGAGCTCATACAAACATGTTCCATGATATTATTTTTGGTTTGAATTATTCAAGCCAGTTTGTTTTTGATTTATTACATATGTATGTATGTATATTTTTGTGCGCTTTTTCCGCGAATGCTCATCGTCGTTTTTGTTTACCATTTAACTCCCAATTTGGCAGTTCATATTTTTTTGTAGTTCTGCGTTTTAAGTTTTTTTAAGCGGACTGTCGGCGAAGGTAGGTAAATTTGATGTTGAATTTTTTTGACAAAATTGTCTGACTAATGATGGTTTGTGAGCAAATGTTGAATTACTTATATCCAAATAAAATGCTTAAACGGTTGAAGAACTAATTGGCTGTGTACATAAACAAATTTTGCTGTTCCAACAGTAATAAAAGGAGATACAAATTATGTTAACCATTATTGCTATTATAAAAGCAATTTAATTTAAACGATTTAAACCTTTGTTCTTCTTTAAATACAATGTATTTCTCTATTATAGTTTCAAACAAATTATAAATAAAATAAAGGAAATGAAATGAAAAAAATGAAGGACGCCGTTTGACCCAGACAACAACCTATACAACAATTTCAAGGAAAAATATGCAAATTTTGATTTCACTCTTTCGGGAAGCTAAGTTTTGATTCTTTTTTTATTCAGACAAAAATAAAGACTATAATTGTACTTTTTAAAGAAGGAGGAGGTAATCAATTCGTCCTAATAGTTTATTTTTCGTTTTTTTTTTTTTTTTTTNGAATATCACGAAAACCTTGAAACTTTTCCAGCCTTGAAAATCAACTGTCAAAAATTATATCGAATGCGCTTTCGGGTACCTTGAAAACTTTCGAGGCAAATCAGTCCCGAAAGCCGCATCGAAAAGTGATTCGTAAGTTTTATGTTGCTTTTTGGTCAATTAGTTCATAAATATAAATTTTGCTAACTCAGAGGTACAGAAAAACAAGTTATTGTGCGTGTGCTTGGATCATGTGGAACCAAGAACCTTTTACGGCTAATTCAAAAAACAATAATTTTATGTACTAGCAAAATATTTAAAAATTTTTGACAAAATAGCGGAGGATAGAAGTGATTTTTTCCCAGTAAATATCGCTAATTTTTCGGCTCTAAAGAAGGGATTTTCAAATCCAAATATCGATAATTCAAGCACACCTAAACTATTCCCAAGTTATGCTTCGATTTCGAGAAAAGTTTGACTCAGAATTTTCGAAGTGCTACACTTTCAGAAAATGTAAGAGGGGTTTTTTAAATTACAGCTCTATTTACCTAACCTCTTAAATGCAACCTATTTTTCTAAATTTCAATTTTTATGGGCTTTGGTCTCTTTTAATAAAAACTTTTGCTGGATAAACAATTTTTTGATTGACCAAAATGTCTACATAGAAATAGTCTGCCGCATTCATGGTCATACAAAATTTACCCCAATAAAAATACAATGCACAAATAGAATTTTATACGAAATTTATTATTTTTATTTTTTATATTTCGTATATGTATATATAAGTGTGCATGTCTAGCCAAAGGCAATAAATTAAAAAAAAAATATTAAAAAACAGAGGCGTATAAAAAATGTGGGTGTATGCGGATCGCTTTGCAAAGCATGAAGAGGTATAGGAAAGAGAAGAAAAGAACTAACACAAATTGATTACCGAAAATATTTGATTTTTATTTTGCATTTTTGTTGGCACTGGGTAACAAGTGAATTGAATCGATCCACCCAGACCTCGGTTAACAGAATGTGAAAAAATAAATGCTATTGCGCAATACGTAATAATACAGCTATTATTTGAAAGCACTAAATCATTAGCTGAAGTTGGATTCGAATAATTTCAAGTACGAATTTCTAATGTTGAATGAATATTTTATTATTTGATAGAAACATATGTACTATTTTGAAAAAGGTTGTGATTAAATTATGTGGAAAAAGGGCGCAGTTCGAAAACGCACTGAAATTAATTAAAACCGCTCCATCAGCGATTAGGGCCTAAAGCGCATTGTATGATTACTTACAATGATGATGAGACGCGGTAGGTTACAATAAATAAATAAACAATGACAACAACGAGTAGAGGAAAACAATGACAACAACGAGTTGAGGAAAACAATGACAATGAAGAATGAACAAACATGTACATATTTGCGTACCTAAATGTTATAATAAATAAATAATGCAAAATACGAGCGGCTAACATAAAACTAACCTCACCCAATGGTACATATTCAAATACATACATAAGTACAATATATACACTTCCATTTGTATGTATGTACGTATGTATGTAAACATATTTTTTGAAAAATTAACATACAAAAGCTTTTCACGCATTCTTATTTGACCTTTTTGTTTATAAATATTTTATGCTTTAAAAAGGTACTTACTACAACTTTAAATATGAAAAAATTTTACGTAGTTATGTGTATGAAAAATATATCTACTTTTACTGAAGGAATCAGCGGCCTTCTTTAGTAAAGAACTAGCTTGCTAGTTTTAAATGAGCACACAAAAGAGCGGAGCGTGCCAGCGAACGCAGCCACAATTATAACAAAATTCAATGGCGTGTCGGGAGAAATATATAAATACATAGTGGTTTTTTAGAGGCATAACGAGGGACGTATAGCGACTAGACATTTTACAGTGGGTATTTTTTTGCAAAGAGTAGAATAAAAATATTCGAGTAACTTCTTTATAAATAAAAAATGTCCACTTTAGCTTCGGAAATCCAGTTTTGGAAGCTTGTAAGTCCAAATTTAAAAACATGTACAAGATTTATAAAAATTGAATTTCTAAAAATGTTTACAAAAATTTAAGACTTTTTTTTATTTAAAACTTTAGACAGCGCCAGCAACAAAACTGGGCAAAAATCAATGGTAAGCCCCAATTGTACACCAAGATTTTTTCTAAAAGGCGAATTTTCCTAACTTTTGTACAAAGTTTTAAACTCGTACTTACATGATTTTTGTTTGATAGGCAGCTATACTTTCATAAAAAAAACATTAAATAAACCAAAGAAAAATAGCAAAAACTTTTTAAAATATCATGTCCCTATTTGTTTTTCCGTCACTGTATAATGATAACGATTTTTCAATGGTAAGTCTTTGCTTTGGCGAAAGCTATTCTCATGGATGCAAGAGGGATCTCATGAATAAAGATAGCGAAAACCGTTGATACAATACAGGACCTGCAAACCAACCAAGTGCCTTCTGAAGAGGTCAGATATGGCAGTGGCGTAAGTTTTTATAGGTTTTCCGGCCATCCACCATTCCATTCCTTTAAAATACTGTATACAAAAGTAATTTTGAGAAGACGGGAAAATACCGAAAAGACCACAAATAATCCCGGAACACCGAAAAGTCCTGCAAAAATTCCACTCAAATTATTTCAAAAGATTGTCTTGCAATATGGTACCTATACGATTTATGTCCATAGACATGTCTTTATACTATAGCATAAGCTACACACAAATATACATTTGTATGATGCCTCTCGGCTTTATAATGACAGTGTAAGGGC